>NC_040045.1:4986201-5101423 GCF_003713205.1 Coffea eugenioides
AAACTATGTCCGCAGCCGAGATATGTCTCTGCTGAAACATAGACAAATTCCTTGCTGTCCATAGCCACAACATTGAAAGCCAATCCCCAGACCGGATCAACAAAAGAGTTTTGAGTGGCAGTCCAGGTGCAAATGCAATCGCGTTGTGATACAACACGGAGAAAAAGGTTTACCGGTTAAGGTTGAGAGTTCAATAATTAGAGATCTTTTAGGCTCAAAACCCTTTTTGTTTCTTAAATTCCACCCTTCAATCCTACGTTATTGAAGGCTCAATAGGCTCAAAACATATTGAGCCTTCAACTACTCATCCTATTTTTCTAGATTTTTAATTTATTTTTTTTTTCAAAAATTGATTCATGTCTTCGGTTTGGATTCACCATAATGTCATGCATTGCTTTGTTGCTTTTAATTCCTTAATTTTAACGTAGCCCCAGACATGGCATATAATAGTCGCTCTCTTAATAAATGCAATTAATTAATCATACCAAACATAAGGTTTGGATTAGGTATTGTAGCATACCTTAGTTTTATTCTATTCCCTATTTTACTTAGGCCTGGTTTGGATTGCATTTTTCTGAATTTTTTGTAGAAAAATTACTGTAGCGATTTAATATATGTGAAATAAAAAAGTGATAGGGAACTGTGTTCACAGCAAACGTAGCAATTTTTTTGAAGAAAATCACTGTCCAAACAGATCCCTACAATGTTCAACCCTCTAACAATGCAATTAAATAAATATACCAAAAATATTTATACGTAGTTGAAACTAAAAATAATTGTATCCATAATAATCAATATCAAAAATTGACCAAAATACAATCTTTGACTAACATAAACTAATAATTTAAGTTCTTGTCCTCCAAAGAAATAACAATATTCCAAATCACACATGCTGAACAGCTTAGCAAATTAGCAAAATTGACTAACACACCCAACACAAAATTACGAAATATTCAACAATTTTGTATTCTTTTCCTAACTAAAATTTACAAATCATACCCAAAAAAAGGGAACTAATCTAAGTTCCTATCCTCCAAGATATAACAAGATTCCAAATCATATAGTTGAACAATTTAGCGAATTAGCAAAATTGACTGAAAAAAATACAAAAAGAGAACAACAAAAATTTCAATATTTTTTGTATTGCTTTCCTAAGTAAAATTTACAAATCATACCCAGAATAAAAAAATGAAATATACTTATCAGATACTTCAATTTTTGGAATCACCATGCACAGAAAATAAAAAATAGCTCTAAATTTCGGCCCAGACCTAGATCTAAAATTGGACCTGAATTATATATAATCGGATGTTATTCATGCTATTAGAATTGTTAGATTTTGTTAGAGCATAAAAAAGAAATATAATATTTTTACCTATTCTTTTGTTGAGCAATTAGAATCAAAATTATATCATAGTTATGACTAAAGAAATGGAGAAGGATATTTTCCAACTACTTAAAGTTTTTATTTAAACTAAAGACAAATTGAAACTACGAAAATTAGTTTAGAAAGGATAATATGAAAATAATGCACAAAATTTGGCTCCAAAGATGCAGCATCTACAGAAGGGACAATTTGCATTCAGGGGTTGCGAGGATATGGAAAAGTAGCATGGAACGGGGTTGTTGCAAGGTGGAGTATGAGGACAAGGGAAGAAGGAAGCAGGAAGCTGACAGGCAGGGATTGTCGGAAAAGTTAAAAGGAAGCCAAGGCTGTTTGGACAGTAAATTTTCAAAGAAAAATTATTACTTTTTTCGTGAACATATTTTCTTATCATCTTTTTATTTAACACATATCAAATCGTTATAATAATTTTTCTACAAAAAAATTCAGAAAAATACAATTCAAACAAGGCCTAAATTTACGGAATGATACTAAACTACTTAAAGTTTGAACTTCCAATTGAAATTAAGAATAAGGATGTTTGTTAAACAAAAGGGATAATATCAGAAACCTCCCTTGAGGTTTCTCTTAATATCACTTAGCACCCTTGAGGTTTTAGAAACATCACTTACTTCCCCCTAATAATTGTAAAAAGACTATACTAACCCTCACTTAACACATAATTTACAACATATTAAATAAATGAAGCTCAAAAAAAAAAATGGAAGTCATCTTTCTTCTTTTTCTCTTTTTTCCATCATTCTCTCTTCCTCATATTTTTTGGATGAATATGCAATATTATATTATAAATTATAATAAATTAAATTTTATTTATCTTTTACTTTTTGTGATTGTGATAAAGTGGGGTACTATTTATTTGCTTATTTTGAGTTGATTTTTTATAATAATTGGTATAATTTAATGGTTTGAGCAAGGGTAAAGAAATTGGTGGAAAAAATGTAAATTTATAAAAAATCGATTTTGAACATATCGAATTAAATTGATACAAATGTATTTCCTTTCAAATATCATTTTTATTTTTCAAATTTATATTTTTATAGGGTGTAGCATTGTGATGTAGTAGTACTACAAGAGATTGCTTTTGAAGTGATGATTTTCTTGAAGTGAACAAAGTGACTTAGGATCATTTTTATTTAGTAAGTGAAAGGGTAGTTTAGGTTTTTAAAAATTTTGTTACACAAATAACTAAAGTAAGGGAGGTAAGTGATATTTTTGAAACCTTAGGGGTATCAGGTGATATTAAGAGAAACCTAAGGGGAGGTATCTAATATTATCCCTAAACAAAAATTATATTAAAAACTAGTTTTGGATGGGAGTGTTTTTCAAAAACTAGTTTTTCAAATACAATAAAAATTTTTAAAAAGTACTTTGAAAGGTAATCTAAAAATTAGTTTAATTTTTTTTAAAATTTTAAAAATATTCCAAAATATATTCTAGAAACTCTTATACTCTTAAATATACCATAATATTTTCTAAAAATATTCCAAAACATACTCTAAAAACTCTGTTACAGTAAAATTTTTCAAAAATACCCTTAAAAACAGCTAATCTAAAGGTATGAAAATTAGTTTAGGAACGACAATTCACAAATGTTACACAGAGTGTGGCTCCATTTTGATGGGTTACTTTTAGGATGCTTTTAGAAAATTTTCATAATGGGAATATTCTTTTAAAATCTTTACGTGTAGTATTTTTGGGGTCCATTGAAAATTTTTGGCATGTTATGTTTTCATTGTTGGCATTGAATACATTTAAAAATGGTCGGTAAGCAATAAAATGAGTCTCGGCAATAGCGAAGGATAGTTGGTGATGGGTCCACCGCAAGGTTGTGCGTTTAGGCTAGTAGGAAGCGGTGGAGTGTAGGTGGCAATTGGCAAAGATTTAAGATGACTAAATTTATTTAACAATATTAAATTTACTTTGGATTAATCTTATATATATTATCACTATTAGATATATGACACATGAGTAAAAATTCAATATTTTTACTCATTAGATTTTTTACTCATTAGATATATGACACATTAGATATTTTTACATTTTTACTCATTAGATAATTTTACTCATTAGATATATGACACATTAGATATTTTTATTCATGTGTCATATATCTAATAGTGATAGTATATACGCTGACAGTGTATATAAAATTTATTTATTTACTTTATAGAAATATTAGATTTACATTTTATTATCATTTTATGAGATTAAATTTACTTAACAATAAAAAATAAACAATATTACTTTTTAAAGTTGAACATTTAGAGCAAAAAATAGAAAAATTAAGCAAGGGAAAAACAATAGAAAGCGAAGTATCCATTGAAAACATAGATCTAGAAATATTTTCAGTCAAGAAATAAATCTAGGAATACTTAGATCTAGAAATAGAAAATAAATCTAGGAATATAATAACTTTAGATAATCATAAGCATATTTGTTATTTTCAGAACACCTATAAACATACCTTACATAGTAAAGAAGATAAAAATTATAATAGTCTTATTGATCTAGTAATATCTTTAGGAGAGTCTTTAGAGAAACATAAAGAAAATAATTCTCGGATAATAGAAAATTTATTAGAATCAATAAAGAATAAAAATAAAGTAATAAAAACGCTAGTAGAAAATCAGGATTACTTAAAGGAACAAAATAATAAAATAATAAAAAGAATAAAATATTTAGAAGAACTAAAACAATTAAAAATAGAACATAAAATTAATACAGAAAAAATAACTAAAGAAGTATTAGAAGAAATAAGACAAAAATCTGTAGAATTAAAACAATCTTATAATCAAGTAGAAGTACTATTACATAAAATAGAAAAAATCATTTTAAGTTAATATATGAGTAGTAATAGTAATAAGCCACTTCCTTCACATTATGTCTTTTATCCAGATTATCTGAAAACATTAGAAGAATTAAAATATTATCATCAAGACTCGTTGGGATTAACAGATTATTCAGGAGCTAGTGCATCAGATAAAATATATCCTAAACAAAATAACTCTATAATAGCATTATTAATATCCTTACATAAAAAAGTAGATACAATAACAGAAAAGGTCAGAGTCTTACAAATAGATAAGTTTGAAAAAGATTTGGAAGAAATAACGGACCAGTTTAAAAAATTACCTGTAACAAAGAAAGAAAGTAAACCACATCTTAGTAATATATTTTCAGTAAATCCTAAACCACAAAAATTTTAAGATGGCTAGTAGAACATCATTTTCAGGACCTAGTAGAACAATCAACGAAAACACACAAGTAGGAACTAGTGTATTAAATATAGGGAGACAATTAAGAAGGAGTAGGAGCATGCATTTAGAAGAAGCAATAGACGTAGATAGAGACTTGGAGATATATAGGAATAATGAAATAAGTTTATTAAACCCAAGAACCTTGTACTCAGTAGGATTTCTTAGAAGTAATACAGGATTATTTAGACAAAGCAGAGAAGAACCAGTGAGCGCATTAAGTAACCCCGTAAATCTTAGAATGATAACACAACAAAGCATAAACCAAATTAGAAGACAGTATACATATATGCATATAGGATTAATAGTTATAGGAATTAAAGGACTAACAAGAAAAGGATTGGGGAAAAAAGTATTATTAGCAGTATTAGACAAGAGACATAAAAAAGTAGAAGATGCATTAATAGCCAGTATAGAAGTAGATATGAATCAGAATGGAGGAATATTTTATTGTAGCCCAGATTTTATGATAACCTTAGAAGATATAAAAAATTTAGAAATAGGAATACAAACTAAAGGATATGAAAATTTTCAAGGAGATAATTTAACAATAAGTATCGGATTTATAGGAAGATTAACAAATAGTAGTAAAACCAGATATAAGGTAGAAATAAAGCCAATAGTAGAAGCTATGGCAAGTAAAGGAATAAGATTAATAAAACCAATAGAAGTAAGTTCAGAAAATTTGGCAGGAGAAGAATGGGAGATTAGTAAATTTGTAGAAGAAAATAATCCAATAATACCAAAGGATAGTATAATATATAAAAATAGTCAAGGAAGAACAAGCCTTAGATTTTTTAATTATGAACCAACAACTTTAGGAACAGATAATGAAGAGATAGACAAATCTGACATAGAATCAGACCTTATCGAAATAAATTTATTAGAAGAAGAATTAATAGAAATAAATCATAGGATCCTTTATCCAAAAGAATTAAAAATGGACTTAACAGAGAAAGAACTATTTGATTTAGAAAGAAAATTAGAAGCAAATGGACAAATAGCATTAAACGAAGTATTATACTGTGATAACGTAGGAAATATTAGAGTTAAAGAAGAAGAAGAAAATTCTGAAGAAGAAAATTTAGAAGTAGCCAGCATAATGTCATATAGAGAATTAATGGACCAACAACAACAAAGTGGTGAAAGTAGTAATAGGTCAACAGATATGCAGACTGATCCTAGTCAAACAGGAAATGTTAGAACATATGAACCAGGACAACCACCCAGAATAGTCTATAATGAATATAGAGAGCCAGAGGAAAAATATAGTTCTAGGGGAAAAAGAAGACCATTAGAATTAGAAATAAAAGAGCATTCAGTAGATGAAGGAAAAACTTTAATGTTAACATCTTACGATCCACAAATGATAGAAGATGTAATAGGAAGCTGGAAAGCTAGAGTAGTAAGAAATTATATACAAAAAGGATTCGATCATAATGTAATAGAAATGTATACATATTTAGAAACATTTTTAGGAGGAGTAGCAAGGGCAGCATGGAAAGCATTTAAACAAAAATTTCCAGATAGGTTACAACAAGATCAGGCACATGGAGTCAATCCAATGAATTTTGTCAACCGAGTAGAAGAAATTCTATTAGCAACAAGCCCAAACAGAGGAGGAGTAATGACACAGATAGAATCAGTAAGAAAACTAGAACACTTATCAATTAGAAATTGAAAATATATTAAACCTTTTTTACAAGACTTTTTATATTATAGTTATTTAGCAGGATGTTTTTATGATGAAGGAATTATAGAAAAATTATTTGCAAAATTACCAGACGACTTAGGAAAGAAAATATATACCTTATATAAAGCAACGCCCATGGAACCAACATTAAAAAATGTGAGTACGGCAGTAAGATTTATAATCAATAGACTAGTAGAAGAATGTACTTTTATAAAAATACAAAGACAATTAAAAGGAGAATATAGTTTTTGCTCAGAAATATACACACCACAAAAATATGGAGAAAAAGATAAAGAAAAAAGAAAATATAGAAAGCCTTATAAAAATTATAAAAGATACCCTAGAAAACAATATTATCTTAGGAAAAGCAAAGCTAGAAAACCATTCTCAAAAAAGAACACCATGTTAGAAGATATAGACCAGAAAGAACTTATGGAAATAGATTATCTTGTTTTATTTGTAAACAACCAAATCATTTAGCAACAAATTGTCCACAAAAACATAACTCTTTTAATAGAGAAGCTCACTTAATAGAATTATTTTCAGAAGATTTAATAGAAATAGATGATAATATACTAGAAACAGAAAGTATTTATAGTATAGTATCTGAAAACTTAGATTTAACAGATTTTATAGAACAAGAAGACACAAGTTTTATAGATGAAATTTTAGAAAAATCAGAAGATAGAACTATCATGGATAATATATATTTAGAAGAGATGAAAGAAGATTTTAAAATGTTAGAAGATTTAGAACTAGTTGAAGTAGAGTGTATCCATAAATGGGAACATAGAAAAGGAAATTATAGTAAAGCATGCTATAACTGTAATAAATATCCGTCAATAGAATTAAGGTTTCAATGTCAGTTATGTTATATAGAAGGATGCAAATTCTGTTTAGACAAATTTACACAGGAATATGTTTTAATAGAAAATATTAATAAAGAAAAAACTGAAGAAAATCTGCCTTTAGAACATTATTTAGAAAGAAGGATAAGGATTTTAGAAAATAAAGTTGAACATTTAGAGCAAAAAATAGAAAAATTAAGCAAGGGAAAAACAATAGAAAGCGAAGTATCCATTGAAAACATAGATCTAGAAATATTCCCTGAAATAGAAGAAATAAAACATAATTATGATCTAGAATTATTACAAGCAGGAACATCAAATATAACATCCATAGAAGTAAAAACTCGAATAAAAATAGGAGATTTTGAAACACAATTACTAGCAGTAATAGACACAGGAGCTAGTAATATAGTAATCCAACAAGAATTAATTCCAGAAAAATATTATGAAAAAGCATACCATATTAGAACGGCTAGACAAATGGATGGAAGTACATATACATATGATACAGCATTACATAATTCTTTATTGTTTTTTGAAATTGATAGCATACACTGTACACAACCATATCCGGTAACAGAAATATATATTAGAAGTTTTCCTTATCAAATGATATTAGGACTATCATTTATTTTACAGGCATATCATGGCATGATTCTTACTAGAACAGGATTAACATTCCTGAAGGAACATTTTTTACCATATAATACTTTTTTAACAAGCAATAAATTTAAAATAAATAAAGATAATAAATTTACAAGACTCTTAGGACTAGAAGAAAAAGATAATTGTAAATGTGATATAAAAGGTAGCTGTAAGAATGATTCAACCCAAGAATATAGGAGGAAGAATCAGAAAACTAATTCTTTTGACAATATGGAGATGACTGGAGAAAGGCCTTTATATTCGTCACAAAGAATTCAAAACTGTTTAGAAAACAAAGAATTTGAAGAATATTTAGAGATAGAAAATTATGACACAATAGAAACTATTTTAAATAATGAAAAATTATATGATCTGTTAGAAACAGGACATAGAGATATAGACCAACTAATAAGTGAATTAGAAAAATTAGAAATTTTTGGAGAAAATCCAACTATTCATTGGGATAAGGACAAAACAGAATGTAAGTTAGATATTTTAAATCCAAATTTAAAAATTAGCACAGCAAAGATAGAAGCTAATAATGATGATATAAAAGAATTCGAAATGCATATAGCAGATTTAAATAAGTTAAAAATAATTAGAAGAAGTACTAGTCCACACAGAAGTGCAGCATTTATAGTTAAAAAACATAGTGAAATAGTTAGAGGAAAAAGCAGAATGGTAATAAATTATAAAAGATTAAATGATAATACTAAAGAAGATAGCTATGATATACCAGATAAAAATGAGTTAATAAATAGAATCCAATATAGATATATTTTCAGTAAATTTGATTGTAAGTCAGGATTTTGGCAGGTAAAAATGCATAAAGAAAGTATAGAATGGACAGCTTTTACATGTCCTTTAGGACACTATGAGTGGTTAGTAATGCCTTTTGGGTTAAAAAATGCACCAGCCATATTTCAAAGAAAAATGGATAATATTTTTAATAAATATAAAGATTTTGTCATAGTATATGTAGATGATATATTAGTATTTTCAAAAAGCAAAGAAGAACATGTAAGCCATCTAAAATTAGTTTTCTCAGAATTTATTAAACACGGAATAATAATCAGTAATAAAAAAGCACAATTTTTTAGAAAAAATATAGAATTTTTAGGAACAGAAATAGGACAAGGAAAAATAAAATTACAACCACATATTTGTAAAAAGGTTTTAGAATTTCCAGATAAGATAGAAGAAACAAAGAAACTTCAACAATTCTTAGGATTATTAAATTATGCAAGACCTTTTATTAAAAATTTAAATAATCTAGTAGCACCATTGTATAATAAAACCTCTTTAAAAGGACAAAAATTCTTTAATAAAGAAGATGTCAAACTAATACAAGAAATTAAACAAACAATAGGCTTACATGATCTAAAATTACCATTAGACACAGATTACTTGATAATAGAATGTGATGGCAGTAGTACCGGATGGGGAGCAGTTCTTTTTGCAAAACCAAATAAGTATAGCAGTAAAAATAGTGAACAAATCTGTAGATATGCTAGTGGTAAATATAAGGAAAAAGGCAATAGGAGTAGTATAGATAATGAATTATTAGCAGTAAAATATAGTTTAGATAATTTTAGACTTTTTATAATCAACAAGTCTGAAATAACTATTAGAACAGACTGTGAAGCAATAAAAAAGTTTTTTGATAAACATAATGAAAAAAGAAGTTCTACTAGAAGATGGTTAAATTTTGTAGATAGTATTATTGGTAATGGATATAAAGTAGTTTTTGAACACATTAAAGGTAAAGATAATAATTTAGCAGATTTTTTATCACGACTGTTTAACAATTCTTCTGATCTCTCAGCAGATGGCATATAACTTCCAGAAAGTCAAAATTGGCCAGTGGGAACTTACAAAGTACCCTAAAGGTACAAGTCTACATTTCCATAGCCAAGAGGAAGGTAATTTAGAAGACATCCAGCAGGATATCTTAAATAACCTCTGGAATAGCAGAAATAGCACTGATAAAGTTAGAAATCTTAATATCTTAGCATTTTATTTTAGTAATCTTCCAAAACAAAGTTTTTCATATTATGTAGTGGTAAAAGGAAAAATACCTGGAATCTATTCTAAATGGATTTCCGTTATAGAACAAATAAATCATTTTCATAATCCTTTATGGAAAGCATTTCATAGCATACATGAAGCATTAGAATTTGCTAGGCATAATATAGGAACAACATTTTATGTAGATCCTAAGGCTAGCATGGACAGCATGAGGGCTCCAGTATATCAAAATACAGATGCCCCTAGTAGCAGTAGAAATTATCAATATGCATTAGAAAAAGATAACACAAATAGAATAGAATTTTGTAGACATTGTAAGAGCATGGAGCAAGCTATTAGAAGTTTAAATTTAAAGTGTAGAAATTTTGAAGAAGAAGATCTTTCTCAAAAAGAAAAGATAAAATCTTTAACTGAACAACTGAAAGAAATGTATAAGATCTCAGGCTCACAAGGAGATACTATTCTCTCACAAATTTCTGAAATTGGGGAGCTCAAAGGAAGGCTGTCTCATACAGCATCTCAAATGGCCAGTTCTTCATCCGGCCCAATAAAACAGACAATTTTTATAAAAGAAAAGCCCATTTCAGAAAGACCATTTGAATTTCTTAAGCCCAGAATATCCTTTAAACCATATCACCTACTTAGTTTCCTCCCTTTACATATCCAAGAAATTATTAGCCAAAAAGCCCAAGCCCAATATTATTCAAAATTAATGGCAGTCCAACAATACTTTTATGAAATAGCAAAAGACCCAATTAGAAATACAGCAGCCATTAGACTACATCCATCTTTCTTCATCGACCCAGAAAAACATTGCCCAAACAATCCAGAAGCCTGTGACCACCAGAAAATAAATAGCCATTGTATACATACACTCAGTCATTTTTTCCTCAGAGCAACTATTATCTTATCAAAATATTCATCCCCAAAGATACTAAGAGTAAATGGGGAAAGAGTTATTTTAACACCACAATTTCTTATGGATGCCGGATTCCTGGAAAAAATTATTGTTACAAATCCAGAAGATACTCATTGTCTTGGAACTCATCTCGGATACTTCATCAGAAAAATGTTAGACTATGGACAGTGGGCAACTGTACATATCAAATCCGCGCCAGCAGAATGGATAGGACTTTTTGATATAGAACCAGCAATACATAGAATGATGATTACAGTCAGCAATATACCACCAGCAAGGAGAACGACAGAAGAACTAGAGAAAATCAGCAGCAGTCTAGTGGAATGTCCATTAGAATTAAAAGAACAATTGATAAATGCTAAAATGATCCAATTAGCTTACAGACATTTCATAGATCAATGGGAAAATGGAATTAGATTAGTATATGAAAATAAGATACAAAAGATATATGTCCCATACAGGTTTAAGTTAGAAAAAGATTTCACTATAAGCACCAATTATCCAGAAGTTTTTGAAAAATATTTAGAAGGATATTATATGAGCACAGGAGCAAGGCATTTGGATATCGAAGCAGATGAAGAATATAATGATGATCATTATTGGGAAACAATGGGACCAGAAGAAATGAGCAACATCGAGAATATGATGGAAGGATAATTCTTCGGCCATCTTGTCTAGAAGCTATAATGCATAGATCGGTCATAAAGCTTTTATTGTATAGTTTGGCCAAATTACTTTTCAATGTATAGGATGGTCATAAAGCTTTTAGCCTTTATTAGCTGTCAGCCACATTGTATAGTTAGGCAATATTGATTTGATGTTTTTACGGATTTCAGTAGGTTTTAAGTCCGTAAAAGTTAACATGTCATGTCCACGGACTTTGAGTCAAAAATTTTAAGTCCGCACAGTTTGCACAAGAAGTCTATAAAGGCATACGTCCCAAACCAATGTTGGGTACGATGCACTTACATCCTGTAAATTAAAGCATCCAATAAAAACTCCAATTTCATACGTTCTTTAGCAGTTTTTTACAAGTCTTTAGCTCTCTCATATTGCTAGCATAAGACGAAAGAGAAATAAGAAAGTAGAGATTTAGGCAGCCAACCCTAGATTAGATCCAAACAACCGGAAACTCTGAAAAAGATACCTTGTTTTTAGGATCCTAAAAGACCAAAAGACGGTGTAGTACCCATTAAAGCCTTTCAGTTGCAAAGCAGGCGCCAGGGGAAGATCCGGTGAGGCAAAACTCCTAAGCACAAGATTCCCATTTTCATAGCATCAGAAGGAAAATTTGGATTTAAAGCAAGGAAGGTAAAATCTCAGTTATCTTTCTTAAAGTATCTAGTAGTCATTTCTTAAATTCCAGTTAATCATCCTGATATTTTATATGAATTTTGAACCGCCTTTTCAATTTACATCCACTCCAGAAAACGCATACAGATTAGCATTACAAACCCTCAGACAACCAGATACCTATTATTATTTTGACAAAATTTTAGAGGAAATTGAAACAACAGACCAGTGTTTAGCACATATACAAATAGAAGACGCTAGATTATCTAAAGTAGCACACCACCATCCCGCATCATTTCTAAAAAATTTAAGACAAGCAAAAATAGATTTACTTTGGCATAAATACTCTGAATTAAAATCAATAGAAAGACAAAAGTTAGAAGAACAAGAAAAATATAAAAATAAAAGGAATTTTTGTAATAAAGTTTGTAGAACAATTGATTAATCACGTAGGTCTTTAATTGGAGTCGTAGAAGTCCAACTTTTTATCAAAAATGGTTTTCTAGCTTTGCTTTTCCTAAGATAATATTGTTTTCTAGGGTATCTTTTATAATTTTTATAAGGCTTTCTATATTTTCTTTTTTCTTTATCTTTTTCTCCATATTTTTGTGGTGTGTATATTTCTGAGCAAAAACTATATTCTCCTTTTAATTGTCTTTGTATTTTTATAAAAGTACATTCTTCTACTAGTCTATTGATTATAAATCTTACTGCCGTACTCACATTTTTTAATGTTGGTTCCATGGGCGTTGCTTTATATAAGGTATATATTTTCTTTCCTAAGTCGTCTGGTAATTTTGCAAATAATTTTTCTATAATTCCTTCATCATAAAAACATCCTGCTAAACAACTATAATATAAAAAGTCTCGTAAAAAAGGTTTAATATATTTCCAATTTCTAATTGATAATTGTTCTAGTTTTCTTACTGATTCTATCTGTGTCATTACTCCTCCTCTGTTTGGGCTTGTTGCTAATAGAATTTCTTCTACTCGGTTGACAAAATTCATTGGATTGACTCCATGTGCCTGATCTTGTTGTAACCTATCTGGAAATTTTTGTTTAAATGCTTCCCATGCTGCCCTTGCTACTCCTCCTAAAAATGTTTCTAAATATGTATACATTTCTATTACGTTATGATCGAATCCTTTTTGTATATAATTTCTTACTACTCTAGCTTTCCAGCTTCCTATTACATCTTCTATCATTTGTGGATCGTAAGATGTTAACATTAAAGTTTTTCCTTCATCTACTGAATGCTCTTTTATTTCTAATTCTAATGGTCTTCTTTTTCCCCTAGAACTATATTTTTCCTCTGGTTCTCTATATTCATTATAGACTATTTTGGGTGGTTGTCCTGGTTCATATGTTCTAACATTTCCTGTGTGACTAGGATCAGTCTGCATATCTGTTGACCTGTTACTACTTTCACCACTTTGTTGTTGTTGATCCATTAATTCTCTATATGACATTATGCTGGCTACTTCTAAATTATCTTCTTCAAAATTTTCTTCTTCTTCTTTAACTCTAATATTTCCTACGTTATCACAGTATAATACTTCGTTTAATGCTATTTGTCCATTTGCTTCTAATTTTCTTTCTAAATCAAATAGTTCTTTCTCTGTTAAGTCCATTTTTAATTCTTTTGGATAAAGAATCCTATGATTTATTTCTATTAATTCTTCTTCTAATAAATTTATTTCGATAAGGTCTGATTCTATGTCAGATTTGTCTATTTCTTCGTTATCTGTTCCTAAAGCTGTTGGTTCATAATTAAAAAACCTAAGGCTTGTTCTTCCTTGACTATTTTTATATATTATACTATCTTTTGGTACCATTGGATTATTTTCTTCTATAAATTTACTAATCTCCCATTCTTCTCCTGCCAAGTTTTCTGAACTTACTTCTATTGGTTTTATTAATTTTATTCCTTTACTTGCCATAGCCTCTACTATTGGCTTTATTTCTACCTTATATCTGGTTTTACTACTATTTGTTAATCTTCTTATAAATCTGATACTTATTGTTAAATTATCTTCTTGAAAATTTTCATATCCTTTAGTTTGTATTCCTATTTCTAGATTTTTTATATCTTCTAAGGTTATCATAAAATCTGGGCTGCAATAAAATATTCCTCCGTTCTGATTCATATCTACTTCTATACTGGCTATTAATGCATCTTCCACTTTTTTATGTCTCTTGTCTAATACTGCTAATAATACTTTTTTCCCTAATCCTTTCCTTGTTAGTCCTTTAATTCCTATAACTATTAATCCTATCTGCATATATGTATACTGTCTTCTAATTTGGTTTATGCTTTGTTGTATTATCATTCTAAGATTTACGGGGTTATTTAATGCGCTCACTGGTTCTTCTCTGCTTTGTCTAAATAATCCTGTATTACTTCTAAGAAATCCTACTGAGTACAAAGTTCTTGG
Organism: Coffea eugenioides; assembly: GCF_003713205.1. Classification (NCBI taxonomy): domain Eukaryota; kingdom Viridiplantae; phylum Streptophyta; class Magnoliopsida; order Gentianales; family Rubiaceae; genus Coffea; species Coffea eugenioides. The sequence goes on from NC_040045.1 coordinate 5,000,723, forward strand.
GTTTAATAAACTTATTTCATTATTCCTGTATATTTCCAAGTCTCTATCTACGTCTATTGCTTCTTCTAAATGCATGCTCCTACTCCTTCTTAATTGTCTCCCTATATTTAATACACTAGTTCCTACTTGTGTGTTTTCGTTGACTGTTCTACTAGGTCCTGAAAATGATGTTCTACTAGCCATCTTTTAAAATTTTTGTGGTTTAGGATTGACTGAAAATATATTACTAAGATGTGGTTTACTTTCTTTCTTTGTTACATGTAATCTTTTAAATTGGTCCGTTATTTTTTCCAAATCTTTTTCAAACTTATCTATTTGTAAGACTCTGACCTTTTCTGTTATTGTATCTACTTTTTTATGTAAGGATATTAATAATGCTATTATAGAGTTATTTTGTTTAGGATATATTTTATCTGATGCAATAGCTCCTGAATAATCTGTTAATCCCAACGAGTCTTGATGATAATATTTTAATTCTTCTAATGTTTTCAGATAATCTGGATAAAAGACATAATGTGAAGGAAGTGGCTTATTACTATTACTACTCATATATTAACTTAAAATGATTTTTTCTATTTTATGTAATAGTACTTCTACTTGATTATAAGATTGTTTTAATTCTACAGATTTTTGTCTTATTTCTTCTAATACTTCTTTAGTTATTTTTTCTGTATTAATTTTATGTTCTATTTTTAATTGTTTTAGTTCTTCTAAATATTTTATTCTTTTTATTATTTTATTATTTTGTTCCTTTAAGTAATCCTGATTTTCTACTAGCGTCTTTATTACTTTATTTTTATTCTTTATTGATTCTAATAAATTTTCTATTATCCGAGAATTATTTTCTTTATGTTTCTCTGAAGACTCTCCTAAAGATATTACTAGATCAATAAGGCTATTATAATTTTTATCTTCTTTACTATGTAAGGTATGTTTATAGGTGTTCTGAAAATAACAAATATGCTTATGATTATCTAAAGTTATTATATTCCTAGATTTATTTTTTATTTCTAGATCTAAGTATTCTAATCTTTTATCTATCTTTGACTTTAAGGAATCAGGCTCACCGGGAAGGCAAGCTCTGATACAAAAAACAAGCTATAAAGCTATAAAGTTGGACTTCTACGGCTCCAATTAAAGACCTATGTGATTAAAGCTATAAAGTTGGACAAGCTATAAAGCTATAAAGTTGGACTTCTACGGCTCCAATTAAAGACCTACGTGATTAATCAAATGTTCTACAAACTTTATTACAAAAATTCCTTTTATTTTTATATTTTTCTTGTTCTTCTAACTTTTGTCTTTCTATTGATTTTAATTCAGAGTATTTATGCCAAAGTAAATCTATTTTTGCTTGTCTTAAATTTTTTAGAAATGATGCGGGATGGTGGTGTGCTACTTTAGATAATCTAGCGTCTTCTATTTGTATGTGTGCTAAACACTGGTCTGTTGTTTCAATTTCCTCTATAATTTTGTCAAAATAATAATAGGTATCTGGTTGTCTGAGGGTTTGTAATGCTAATCTGTATGCGTTTTCTTGAGTGGATGTAAATTGAAAAGGCGGTTCAAAATTCATATAAAATATCAGGATGATTAACTGGAATTTAAGAAATGACTACTAGATACTTTAAGAAAGATAACTGAGATTTTACCTTCCTTGCTTTAAATCCAAATTTTCCTTCTGATGCTATGAAAATGGGAATCTTGTGCTTAGGAGTTTTGCCTCACCGGATCTTCCCCTGGTGCCTGCTTTGCAACTGAAAGGCTTTAATGGGTACTACACCGTCTTTTGGTCTTTTAGGATCCTAAAAACAAGGTATCTTTTTCAAAGTTTCCGGTTGTTTGGATAAAATATTATTTGAAATAATTATTGTAGCACTTTTTATGATATAATATATGTGAGATAAAAATGTGGTTAAAACTATAAAAATGTAGGTTGAAAAAGGTAGGTGATGTCTTATCACAAACACAAGATTTTATTGTTTATGGACATAGATAGACTTGAAATTGTCCACAATAATAAAAAAAATTTTAAGTACAATTATGCGTTTGAAGATGATCTAGCTCTTTCTGGCTTTACATATAAAGGGCAGCTTTTGATTGATCAATTTTTGAATCGCGCGCGTCTCCATGGCAACGGTACACCATTTGTAATTATTTGGACATCGGGCGTACAGACGTGGATTGGTTTGATAGAGTCTGGGATTTAAATGTCAATTATGCAATAGGGATCTCAGCATTTTACGGCCAGCTCAGCTGCAAAGGAATGAACGGTTCTTTGTAGCTGAGAGCAGGATATGCTCCCCAAGGAGATTTTCTCAAAAGGAATATCTCTTAATTTTCCATGGCGGATACAAGCTTCTTTAGGCTTCCCTCTTGTCTAGTATAGGATAGAATATGTTATACAACAGTTATCGTTTTGAAAAAAAAAAAGATTGATACTTCTATTGTCCAATTGTCCCAACCAATCTTTTTTTTTTTTGTGAGCAACGATACATTTGTATAACCTACTCTATCCTAATCTAGGGGGAGGGGGAGCCTAAGAATGCTGTTGTAGGGCCTAATATATATACAGACCCAACTAAATCAAGAGAGTGTTATGGCACAACTCTTAGATTTTTTTCGCTGCAGGTGAGATTTGAACCCTCACCTACAGCCCAAGGAGGGACTTAAGTCCCTCCCTGGTGGCCACTGAGCCATTGGCCCAGTGGTTTGTCCCAACCAATCCATCGTCGAGTTTTTTTCCACACAACTTAATCATTCAGATATTTTTAATGAATGGGATATCTTAAAATAGTCCAGTCGAGTTACTGGAGTTACTTTTTTCTTTTTCTTTTTAACGTCAAAGTTTTATCCTGTTGCATATTTCGATTTTAGTGCATGTTTATCTATCATTAAGATAATGATTCATATCAATCATGCTGCTGGACGATTTTCAGCACTTTTGATTGCCCTATCTGTGTTGGATGTGCTGACCAAATTATAATTGATGGACTTTAGGTGAGAGCGGGATATGCCTCTCATGGAGATTTTCTCAAAAGGAATATCTCTCAATTTTCATGGCGGATTGAAGCTTCCATCGTCCAGTTGTCCCACCCATGACCCAACCCGTCGTCAGGTTTTTTTCCACACCGGTTAATCATTCCGATATCTTAATGAATGGCGAAATCTTTTACGTTTGCCTTTTCCACTGTCACAGACAGCACGGTGTAAAATAGTTCAGTCGAGTTACTAAAGTTACTTCTTCTTTCCCCTCTTTTTTTGGCCTTTTTGATGTGGAAGTTTTAATTGTGTCGCATATTTCGATTCTAATGCTTGTTTTATCTGACATTAAAACAGCAACGATGTATATCAATCGTGTTGTTGGACGATTTTTAGCACTCTTGATTGGCCTATCTGTGTTGCATATGCTGACCAAATGATAATTGATGGAATTTAGATCCGATCAAGAATTACTCCACAGAAAGGAGTGCACCTAGATCCACACATGCATTGTAAAGAGTTCTGCGAAACAAAGTTTAAATTTTTTATGGTTGTGTACTCATCCACTCTAATGGAGAACAATTGACTGGAGAGCAATTGCAAGGTCATTTGCTTAGCAAAGAGTACGTGGATCCTACTCCGTACGTTTTGTCGGCTTATTCTTGGAAATGGACTATTCTAACGGGTTCTCACCCAAGTGGTCCATGCCAGTGATTCTGACATCATTCGACATATTTTATGGGAAAACTATTTTAAGTGGTTGTCTTTTTATCAACTGCTAATTTTTCATCTATAATGCTACAGTAATACACCAATAAAAATAATTTCAAAAATATCATATCCATATAATATATCAAAAATAACTCTAAATATATAAAAAAATACACAACTACCCATCATTCTCCACTGCCATGGCCACCACCCCCACACCCACGATCCTCTCTCCTCTCTCCTCTCTTCTCTCTCTTCACCCATCTTTCCTCCCTTTCTCCTCCTCCTTTTCCTTTTTTCCTCTTCTCTTCTCTCTTTCTCCTTTCTCCTTTCTTCTTTCCCTTTCCCCGCCCCCCCCCCCAATTTCCTTCCCCTCGATTGACCGTAACCTTCTTAGTCACGATCAGATTTGATCGCGACCAAGATGGTCGTGGTTAAAGTGGTGGCTAAAATCGCAGCCACCACCCAAGAGCAGGAGAGGGGTTTAGGGTTGGGGGGAAGGAGGTGAGGGGGGGAGAAGGGAGGGGAAAGAGGGAGGAGGAGAAGGAGGAGGGGGAGGAAATAGAGGGGAGGAGGAGAGGAAGAAAAACAAGAGAGGGGAAGGAAAAGGGAGAGGATAATGGTGGGTCGTGTAAAATTTTTTTAAAAAATTCCAAAAAAATTATAAAAATTCTCAAAAACATATTTTTAAAAATACCTCTAAAAACAATCCAAAAAACATTTACAGTAAAAATTTTTCATATACACAGCTAAAGTAAAATTTTGAAAAACACCTCCAAAAATGGCTAATCCAAACAGAGCCAACAATTTTCTATAGACATCTAGAAAACCATAGATAAATGATGCCTTTATCTGAACTTGCTTTTGCGGAAATTATTCGTGTCACGTGACTGCAATGGATAAGCTTATTATCAACTGCTACTTGCACTAAATGACGACAAGCTGTTATGTAGTTGTTATGGTCTAGAATCGGGAATTTTTTGCAGGAAATGGAAATGAACTTAAGGAAATGATTCAATAACTCACAAATTCAGATGAACTCAAACAAACAATTCCATTGCATTAATGAATCTCAAAATTTAGTTACAGAAATAGGATTGGCGGGAAAAGAGGAGAAGGGGAAATAGACCGAAGGAAAACTCGAAGAAGAAGAAAAAAAGACAGAGAGGATATTCCTTCTCTGATTACAATAACAAATTTCTCAAAAAGCTAATGACAATTGCATGATCCTCTCGTTTTATACTGTTGCTACTCTAACTAACTTCCTCCAAGAGCGAATGAGCGTCTAATACATGTTCGAGGGGATCTTTTAGCTAGACTGGTCCCCAGCATCAGCAAAAACAACGTGAACCTAGCAAAGGCGTGGTTTCTTGATCACGCCTTCTCTTGTTATCCTCCTGCAACTTCCACGCCTTTCCACGCCTTCCTTTCTTCTTCCTTCACGCCTTCCTTCCTTTTCTTGCACAGCTATTTCCTGACTTCATTACAACACTCCCCCCTTAGAAGCGATCTTGTCCTCAAGATTGAAACTTGGGAAATTGTCTTTCGATTTCTTCAGCATATTCCCATGTGCCCTCTGCAAGATCCGTGCCCCACCGGTGAATCAACCATTGAACTGCAACAGCATATCTTCTTTTCACTATTCTTCTATTAAGCACAGATACTGGCTCCACTTTCCAGTGACCCCTTTCATCTATTTCTGGCAGCTGGAGTGTAGGTGTGACCTTGTCTCCGATCTTTTTCTTGAGTAGGGGCACGTGGAAAACAGGATGCACCTTTGAGGTGGCACGCAGTTTTAGTCTGTAAGCTACATTACCAATCTTCTCTTCTACCTTGTAGGGGCCAAAGTATTTAGCTGAGAGTTTGGTGTATCCCCTCAGGGCTAATGAGCTCTATCTATACAGTTATAGTCTCAGATACACCTAATGTCCTTCACTGAATACCCTCTCACTCCTCCTTTCATCTGCATACTTCTTCATCCTCTCCTGAGCTAGCTTCAAGTTCTGCTTTAGCGTGTTGTCCATCTGTTGCCTTTCTCTGATGTAATCTCCAACTACAGCCACTTTGGTCTGTAGATAAGGTCCCATAGCTAGCTGAGGGGGTGGGAAATGCCATATAAAGCCTTGAATGGGGTCATTTGAATGGCCGTGTGATGTGTGGTGTTGTAGCACCATTCTACCAAGGATAGCCACTGGTTCCATCCCTTAGGCTCCAAATGAGTTAGGCATCTGAGGTACATTTCTAGCACCTGGTTAACTCTCTTAGTCTCTCCATTAGTTTGGGGGTGGTAAGCTGTGCTGTAATTGTTAAATGGCTAATTGTGCGTATAATTTGTGAATAATTTTCCCTTTATTTTGCTAAAATAAGGTGTTAATCGATAAATTTTACTCATATTTGATTTTTGGTATTATTTTTACGAATTGTTGGTGAGAATGGAGTAAAAAGGGCATTAAAGCTGAATTTTAGAAGACTGTACTCTATAAGACGTGGGCACGCGATATGACCAAGTGAAAGATGGAACCCACGGGATTGCACTTGTCGTGTCCTTGTTGCTACACTAGACACAAATTAGAAGTCTTCAATTGTGCAGTGATGCATTCCATTTGGAAAGTAATTAGCCTATTGAATTTTTATTACTTTGTTAGTTTAAGTAAGAATAAGACTAGAAAAGGAAGTCTTTTCCTTTTAGGAGACGTTTTCCTTCTCCCTGTGGCATTAGACTAATCTCGTAGGAGTATAAGAAAGAGAGGAGAGCTGTCACTAAGACCTCTCATTCTTTTTCTTCTTTTTCTCTACAATAAACCATAGTATTTTCTTGTGGCTGCGAATCTACCGGGAAGAGCGGCTAACTTTTCTAGTTGAAGGATAATTGAAACTTTGGTTCGACTATACTGTGAGATCTAATTTGATTTGTTTGCTTTATTTATTTATGAGTATTTATATATTCTTTGTTAATTCATGATTATGATTATTTTCTACAGTTAAATACCTGATCAATATTTAATTGTTGAAATAGTCTAGTGCCATCTAAAATATCAAATCCGTAATTGTTTGATGGTTTTAGTATTTGTGGCGCGTGATATAATTCTGTTGTAAAAGAGACTTTTGAATATGTCACGGGAATATATAATCTAACTTAAATGAACTGAGTTTGTGTATTTGTTGGTTAGAATTGGTAGCTTCTCTAATTATTAATGCTGTCAATAGGTTAAATCCTAAGAGCTTGTTTAGGGTTGTTTAATTGGCAAGAGAAATAGCCACAGAGCGTGTTGTGGTTATCGGAACAGTAAGGAGAGACTGGTTGTCAGAGCGTGTTGACAACCATAACCAGTTTATTTATGAATTAAGTGATTTCACCTTTATATCGATGATCAGTTAAATGAACCAAAGTGGAAATTAGACCTTCGACTAGAGTGTTGCCTATTCTTGGTTTAGTTTTGTGATACTGTCTTTATTTTTATTCAAGTAATCTATTTAGTTAATTTCTCCTAATTCCCCATTTTTCACAAAGAAATAAATCACCCAGTCCTTGTGGATACGACCCTACTAACCGCTACACTCAAATCCATATTATTAGATTAGGAACTTTTATTTTTACTGGTTTGACAAGCCAACAAATTTTGGCGCCGTTGCCGGGGACTGGTGCCTTATTGATTTATTTTTTTTGAATTATTTTTATTTTATTTTTCCCTTATTCTGGAGTTAGTTTGTGGCTACTTATACTCAACAATTTGGTGATAGACAAGATTTCATTCACAGGAGGGTTAATAATGTGGGTATCTCTTCTATTGATCAACGTTTACATTTTCTAACATTTCTTGTAGAAAAGTTGGTTGAAGGGCAAGTACAACAAAGAAAAATGTGTGGAATATGTTATACCTCGAATCATCCAAGTAACATGTGTCCCACATTATAAGATGGTTTGAATGCCCAAGTTTATGCTGTCGGAGGATTTCCAAATCCACCTCAAATGAGGATTGATTTGTATTCCAACATGTATACTCATGAATGAAGGGATAACCTTAGCTTCAGTTATGCAGCGAGGCCACCAAATATTCAACAGCAACAACCAACTTTTAGGTCAGGTATATCTCTTGAAGAAATTGTTAAATCACTAGCTACTAATATACAATAATTTTAACAAGAGACAAGAATGAGTATTCGAAACCTGGAGAATCAATTGAGTCAACTACCAACTACAATGAGCCGATTGGAGTCTCAAATTTTAGAAGAATTGCACTCGCAGAACATTATCAATTCCAAACAAAATATGAGTGCAATGACCCTGAGAAGTGATGAAGGACTGCAAGAGTTTCAAAAAGTAGGATTCAAGCATGTAATCGAAGAGGAAGTTGAGAAAGCAGGAATGAGATCCCAATCTCAAACTTCTTCAATGAAAGAGTCTAATGAACAACCCCCAACTGTGGTGATACATCCTTCATTCCCTGATCAATTTACTAGATCCAATGAAGAGAAGGAGGAGCTAGAAATTCTGAAAATGTTTCACAAATTTGAGGAGCTGAATTGCAATGAGAAAATTTGTATGGAGGAAAATGCTTCAGCCATAATGCAACAAAAATTACCTCCTAAGTGTGAGGGTTTAAAAGTTTTTGAGGTGGATGACTTGGATAAGATAGGAGTTGCAATAATCAAACATCTTGAACTGAGAAACAAAGCAGCTCGTTTGCTTAAGAATTATTGGCACGAGGAAGAAGTAATAAAATGAGCTAAAAGATTTTATCCCCCTTGATCGAACATGGTATCGTCTAGCCAAAGGCGTTAAAGAAAGGCGCTACTTGGGAGGTAACCCAAGAGTTTCAATTTTGAATCATTTTTGCATTCTTTTTTTTATGTGGAAGTTAAGTTTATTTCGCTTCTTTTTGACAAAAGGCTTTTTGTTATAGGTTGTGGACGCACTCATGAAAGTTTCGCTTTGATTGGGTGAAAATTTCTTGGGCAGAAGACTTCCTGTTATAAGACGTGTCCACGCTCTATGTTCAGAGGGCATTGTTCGTTTTAGGTTGGATTGGACTGACAACTATCTGTTACAAGACGTGCCCACGCTCTAGGTCCAGAAGGCATTGTTTGTGTTTATGATTGGATGGATAGAAGACTATTTCTTATACAACGTGCCCACACCTTACAACAAAACCTCCAACATTGCGACCCCAAGTTGAACCTCACTACGTGCTTCGCCTACATTGAATTTTTAAGCAACTTATTCCCTCCCGAATGTTTAGTTCAATAATCAGGGAAGTCCTCTTTTCTTCTTTTTGCACTTAAGTTTCATCCATTGAGCACAATGTTTGATTTAGGTGTGGGGGAAGGGATCTTTCAAGTGAAAATAAATGAAAATTTGTCATGAAAATTTTTCAAATCTAGTTTGGAGATTCTTTTGTTTTACAAAAGCAGTCAAGATGCAAATATGAATAGTGTAATGTTATTAGCATGAGTATGTAATTTTCTTGCAATTGATTTGAATGATGGATGCTCAAGATTTGATATAATTTTAACTAATTTGTAAGTTTTCGTGCCTAAGGAGCACTTACAATTAAATTTGCTCTATCTTCTTTTGTTGAGTGATATCACATATGATCTGACATTCTAGAATTTGTTTTGTTATGCATGTTGAGATCATGCTTGAATTTGATGTATTAAAATTATAAGGGCAATTAGGCTTGACCATTTTTGACTTTCCAAATGCCTTTCCTAATTATGTTTACCCATAGTTAACTATGTTTGAGGCTCAATCCTTTGCTTTGTTTAATAGCCAAATTTGTTACCTGAAACCTTTTTCGTGTGAACCTTCTCATTCGAACCTTGTGTCAAAGGAATACATTAATATTCTTGCATGAAAATTCCAAATGTGTTCCAAAAGTACGTTTATGGTTGGCAAGTGTGGTAGTTATGTTGTGCAATAAAAAAAAGAGAGAAATGAAAAAAAATACAAAAACAAATATTGAAAAAAAAAGAAAGAAGAAAAAGAAAAAAAATTTTGTTGTGAAGTGCACTTGTGTTGTTTTGTGGTAGTTGGGATAATGCCCAAATTGCGTTTGCACTTGCCAAGTTTAATGAAGTTATTGACATACCTGGAAGCCAGCTATACAGGTGAATGACAAAGGAGTTTGATTTCAGGCAGAGTATTATGGATGTTTCCTTTGATATATGTACACCTAAATAATTCCCTTTTATCCAACCCTTAACCCAAGCCCCGTTACAACCCTTATAAAGAGCCTTTGATTTTTGGATTGAATTCATTTTAAGTGGTGGAAATATGATATATTAACAAGCTTATGATAATGTCATTTCATGGTGTTGATTTGAGTGTTAAATATCCCCTTAAACACTTAAGTGCAGAGTGTATACACTATTATCTATGTGAGAACTGTTGAATCTTGTGCATCCTGATTTGGATAAAATTGTTGAGAAGACATGATACTTGTGTTAGTATGCATTGTGCTATGAAATATTTGCCATCTAGACTGTGATTCTTGGGTAGTAAATGTTTGAGGGCAAGCATTGTCTAGGTGTGGGGAATTTGTTAAATGGCTAATTGTGCATATAATTTGTGAATAATTTCCCCTTTATTTTGCTAAAATAAAGTGTTAATCGATAAATTTTACTCATATTTGATTTTTGGTATTGTTTTTAGGAATTGTTGGTGAGAATGGAGTAAAAAGGGCATTAAAGCTGAATTTTAGAAGATTGCACTCTATAAGACGTGGGCACGTGATATGACCAAGTGAAAGATGGAACCCACGGGATTGCACTTGTCGTGTCCTTGTTGCTACATTAGACGCAAATTGGAAGTCTGATCAATTGTGGAGTGATGCATTCCATTTGGAAAGTAATTAGCCTATTGAATTTTAATTACTTTGTTAGTTTAAGTAAGAATAAGACTAGAAAAGAAAGTCTTTTCGTTTTAGGAGACGTTTTCCTTCTCCCTGTGGCATTAGACTAATCTCGTAGGAGTATAAGAAAAAGAGGGGAGCCATCACTAAGACCTCTCATTCTTTTTCTTCTTTTTCTCTACAATAAACCCTAGTATTTTCTTGTGGCCGTGAATCTACTGGGAGGAGCGGCTAATTTCTTTTTTGGTTGAAAGATAATTGAACCTTTGGTTCGACTATACTGTGAGATCTAATTTGATTTGTTTGCTTTATTTATTTATGAGTATTTATATATTCTCTGTTCATTCATGATTATGATTATTTTCTACAGTTAAATACGTGATCAATATCTAATTGTTGAAATAGTCTAGTGCCATTTAAAATATCAAATCCGTAATTGTTTGATGGTTTTAGTATTTGTGGCGTGTGATAAAATTCGATTGTAAAAGAGACTTTTGAATTTATGTCACGGGAATATATAATCTAACTTAAATGAACCGAGTTTGTGTATTTGTTAGTTAGAATTGGTAGCTTCTCTAATTATTAATACTGTCAATAGGTTAAATCCTAAGAGCTTGTTTAGGGTTGCTTAATTGGCAAGAGAAATAGCCACAGAGCGTGTTGTGGTTATAGAAACAATAAGGAGAGGCAGGTTGTTAGAGTGTGTTGACAACTATAACCAGTTTATTTATGAATAAGTGATTTCACCTTTGTATCGATGATCAGTTAAATGAACCAAAGTGAAAATTAGACCTTCGACTAGAGTGTTGCCTATTCTTGGTTTAGTTTTGTGAGATTGTCTTTATTTTTATTCAAGTAATCTATTTAGTTAATTTCTTCTAATCCCCCATTTTTCACAAACAAATAAATCACCCAGTCTTTGTGGATACGACCCTACTCACCGCTATACTCAAATCCATATTATTAGAGTAGGAACTTTTATTTTTACTAGTTTGACAAGCCAATAGTAATCTAGTTTAGCTCCCAACATAGTGAATAGTTCTCCCTAGAATTGGCTGACAAATATCCTATCTCTGTCTGGCAGCATGCTCTAGGGTATCCCATGTAGCTTATTGACATGATCAATGAAGAGTCTGGCTACCTTTGGGGCATCAAAAAGATGTGCCAAACTGATGAAATGGGCATATTTGGTAAAGCTATCTACAACTACTATTATAGTGTCTTTCCCTTCTGATTTTGGTAAACCCTCAATGAAGTCCATGGTGACATGGCTCCATGAATGCTCTGGGATAGGGAGAGGTTGTAACAATCCTGGGTAGGTCACATGCTCATCCTTACACTTTCTATAGATGTCACATTCCAGGACTAACTTCTTTATTTTTTTGTGTATCCCTGGCCAATAAAATAGTTGTTTAGCTCTCATGAAGCTAACCTGAATGCCTGAATGCCCCCCTATTTGAGAGTCATGCAAAGCAGTGATGAGTTTCTTTCTTATGTCTCCCTGTCCTTCGACCACTAGCCTCTTCTTGTACCTGAGAACTCCATCATGATAGGAGTAGTCTGGTACTTGGGTAGGAGTCAGCAGCACTTGGGTTATGGTTTCTTGAACCCATTCATCTTCCTTATAGCTCTCAATCACTTCTCTGATCTAGGTAGGCACTGCACATGAAATGGCTGTGCAATCTCCTGTTTCCTTCCTGCCCTATCTGGAGAGGGCATCAGCTGCCATATTGTCCTTCCCTTTCTTGTAGTGAATTTCATAGCTTAGTCCCAGTAGCTTGGTGAGCCACTTCTGTTGGAGAGGGGAAGTGATCCTTTGTTCCAACAAATATTTTAAACTTTGATAATTAGTGTGTATGATGAAGTGGTGCCCCTCCAAGTAGTGTCTCCATTTAGTCACAGCAGTCACCAATGCCAGTTAGGGGTGGGCATGGGTCGGATACCCGCTCCTTATACGTTTTGGCTGACCCAACCCTAAAATATTGGATCAGCCATTTTGCGACCCTAACCCGCTCCTAATATTTTCGAGTACCCGAAAAAAAGGGGCGGGTCATAGGGTATCCGCCGCTAAAAAAAAATTCCAATAAAATTTTTTTTCCACTTAATATCAACATATTTTTCAATAAAAAATGCTTTCTAATTAACATTGGTAGAAATATTATAATCAAAATCCATACGTCATCATTCTCACACATGTCATCCAATAATCAAACCGATCTCATAAATTTAGTACATATTAGAATTATAATATCTAATAGATAAAATGAAATTTTATGATAATTTTGAGTACATCACAATTCTCACACATTTCATCCTTTTATAACATAACAATCACAAGGATAATAAGTATTTGGCAACTTTTCCAACTTCCTTAAGGATGTTATGGTACAAGACTGCATCCAAAATGAGTCGATTGTGGAATCAAGTTTGGAAAAGAATTGAATAGAGCTAATAATTTTTGAAGTATAATCAAAATAATCTTGAAAATTTTCACCAACTTTCTTACATCTTTGGAATAGACCTTATTGCATTAAAGGGGATGAAAAAGAAAAATAAATTTCTTGCACTAAAATAAAGGAAACAAATTTAAGAGACACAATTGCAATAAAACAAATAAATAAATGAAAGACACAAATGTTTTAATTATCTAGCTAATAGAAAATTGGAGCTCCAAACACAAATTTTTGATTGAATTGATGAAAAATTTGCAAGAAAGATCGATGGAAGTAGAATAAAAATGAAAAAGGATGAACAATTTTTATGATAGAGTTTCACTAATTTTTCTTTGTTTTGTTCATTTTAGTTCAGGTTTCACCAAGAATATTCGTTTTTTTAAGACAAGATGAGGAGAGACGGATCATATGAGATTAGAATATGAGGTTGTGAACCACTTTACTTACACTTAGGATTAAAAATTATAAAAATTATATGATGAACCCTTATTTTTTTAATATTTATATAATATACCCTGCGGGTCGGGTACCCGCGGGTTTTTATTTTACTGATCCGTATTCGTATCCATATCCGTTTTTACAGGTACCCGATCCGCATCTGCCCCGCTAAGAAAAATCGGATCGGATATCCTATTTTTTGGTTCGGTTCGGTTCGGTTCGTCGAGTTTCAGATCGGATCGGATTTTTTACCCACCCCTAATGCCAGCAGCTCCTTCTCATATATGGACAGCCCCATATTCTTCTGTCCAATGCCTAACTGAAATAGGATACAGGCCTCTTGTTTTGCATTAATACAGCCCCTATGCCATTATAACATGCATTTGTCTTAATGATGAATGGCTGAGAGAAATCAGGTACTGCTATACCTGGTAATTGGACGGGTTGGGCGGATTTTGGGCGGGTTAATATTGGATTTTCACTTAAATGGGTTATACCCAACCCGCCCAACTTTAGGTTGGGTTGATTTTGGGTTGGGTCATATTGGGTTGTCTCAAACCCATGATCCAAATATGACCCAACATATTAATTAATACATTTTAATACATAAACTTTTTCACATACATTTTAACACACAAAAAAAAAATTTCACACATATAAACATATTTTCACATATATAAATATATTTTCATGCACACAAACACACACTCACTTCTTATATTAAAATTTTTTTAAAAATTAGGAATCTTGTGATTACTTAATATTATAATACCTGATCGAGAAAAGTAATACTACTACTATATCTGTTTGTAGCATATAATAAAAGTAAGAATTAATCTTTCCTACACTGACAGTGTATGCACTATCAGCGTTGGATGAATGACAACTGTATAAAATTTGAATTTGAAATTCCAGATTGTTTTGCAAAGTTTATGCATTAGATATCAAGACCAAAAATTCTGTATCAGTTAGAATAGCTAGATTTGAAGAAAATGCTTTTGGACTACGTATGTGAAACGGTGTTCTAGTATTAGTATTAGGTATTCTCTTTATTTGTGTCCTGTTCAACATATAGAGTCCATATGCCTTGTAATAAGTAAATACTCTTGTTCTAGAATGATTGTAGTAATCACGACTTATAAATCAGTTTTAAGAGTTAAATGCCTTTTAACAAATTATCAATTTAGTACTTTAAATTTATGTTAGTATTTGTTTCACTACCTGCGGATCAATTGTAATTTTTTGTTAAACAGCAATAAAAAAGTATTGTGGATTTTTTTAAAAAAAAAAATTATCAGGGGAGAAAAAGAAGAGAGGGAAAGAACTGAATAATTATCTTCAGACCAATAAATCAGGTGGAGACATGATTTAAAAGAAAATAAAGATGGTGGCTGTCAAGTGTCATCTGGGTCATCTTGGGCATCTTTTTTCTTTTAAATAAAAGTTAAAAAAATTGATTGAAAATATATATATGAGAATTTTGAATACAAATTAATCAATGCATTATTAACACATGTCCAAATACAAATAGTTGAGCATATGTGTATTGAATATTGTATTTATTATTTTGAATTACTTTTAAATAAGTTGGGTATTGGGTACCCAAATAAAAAACCCAACCCGCTCAATGAATAAGTTGGGTTATTCTTACCCAACCCAAAAAAACCCATAACCCAATTGATCCAACCCATTCTTTAAAATTAATGGACGGGTTGGGCTTTTTTGCCAGCTCTAGGTACTGCTAATATAGGTGTGCTGCACATGGCTCCCTTTAACTCCCGGAAAGCTTTCTCTAAATCCTCCTCCCTCCATTGGAATATGTCCTTCTTCAACAAATTGGTCACGGGTCTGGCTATGTCTCCATACCCCTTGACAAACCTTTTGTAGTATTTTCAACAAATTGGTCAAATATGTTGTATTTTCACAAAAGATTATAAAAACATAATTTTTTTCAACATGTAAAACTAATTTTTATGAAACTAATTTTTACAACTAAAAATTACTAGGTAAGGACTGATTTTTTTGTTTTTTTATCATAATGTAAGTATCAATATCAAACTAAATCCAAATAAAAATGAATCAATGTTTCTATTTTAATCTGTATGTCACCAAGGATTTCTCCCACAAGCACGCAATGATTTTCCACCGTGATTTCAAATTTTTTTTCCATGAAGACTTTTAAGTCGTCTTCGTGAAATTGCAAAGAGAAAACTTACTTAAAGCCAACATTCTCCATATTTTTTTATATTGCCACAAAATCTGTAGATTATTATTAGAAAATTTAAAAGAAATAAAATAAACTAACTTAAAGCTAACATAGATGTGCAACAAAATTATTTTACAGTGAAGATAGAGGTTGATGATGGTATGTGATAAAAAGCCCTTTCCAGGTACACATTTCAGGGGAGAGGTCATGGGAACGAAGTTAAATTGGCATTGCATCTACTGATGGAACTGTTAGAATCGAGTCACAATAATGAGTACCAGTCACTCAGCATCTGATTCGTTGTTCCTCGAAAATCGTTATCCATATTAAAGTTCGGAAAACAATTTAATCAAATCGTACGGAGTACCATTCATCCATTTTTTTGGTCTTTACTTAAACACCACAACTTAGAGACAATTCAGTGTGTTTTGAGATAAAATAATTTACTTCATAAATTTCAATCATTCTTTTATCTTTTTAGTTATTATTTTGTCTCACATACATCACATCACAAAAAGTGCTATAGTAATTATTTCAAATAAATCATCTAAATAAACTCATATCCAAACAAATCCAAATTGTGTTTCTGCAAATTCTTTTGTCAAAAATGGCCCAAGTATGATTTTTATTTAAAAACTACAATATTGTTGGTCTCTTAGCTTTTCAAATTGTCTAAAATAATGCCAGATTTCTACTTTAGAGTATTAATTTAGTCTTTCAGTTGTCAACTATTGCATTGAATTTTCACTTATGGAGGAGGTGGCGGGGAAGAGGGGAGGAGAGGGAAGAAGAAGGAGGGTCGGAGAGGTAGGTCATCTTTAAATAATGTAAAGGATGATCTTTAAATAATAAAAACTAAAGGGCATCTACACTTTACATATGATTTAGAAATAATAGTAAAATTTTGCCATAATCAACACGTTGGATGATGCTATTGGACGTTCAAAAAGAATTAAAGATGAAGCGCAAACGTGTCAGTACTATATTATGAATTGGTTTAACATTAATTTGCCCATAACCTCCTACATAACTCGCCAAACTAAGCATAAATGCATGGGGCCCAAGCACTAATTATTTGAGTCAAGATTATTTCCCACTTTGTGTGACGACAAAAGAATGTGGGAAGTTCTGTAGTTATGTGATATAGATCAAGGTAGCATCTTCCAAGGAGCACTTCCAGGGTTCCTGTGGCCGATACAAATACAACGTTGTTGAACTAATCCCCAATTCCAAAGGACCTCTTCGTGTTGTCGGTTTTGCCAATGTCTCGTCTGTATCACCTGTTTACCTCCATTCATATATAGTTGCCATTGTGTTCGTTCTATGCATCCTGTTGTTTGGTTTAAGATTCCTCAACTCGAGGTGGGATTTGGGAATCCCTTTTTGTTTGGAAGCCAAATATTTTCCAGAAAATGTTTTCCTGATTTTCTATTGTTTGATTGGGTTATTGCTTGCGAAAATTTTCCATATAAATAAACTGAAGTTTTTTTCCATGTCTGAGTCGTAAGGCTATCCATTAAAGCTCCCTTCTTTGCTGTTTTCTCTATCTATTTTTCTTTGTCCCTATCTTTATTTCTCTCAGATACACAGACCATACGCACATATGGGGAGATCTAGACTTGAAATTCAAAGGGGCTATAGGGAGATCGTGAAGGATGCCAGAGAAAGTTTTGATGTATGAAAATGAAATGAGGTTGTTAATCTTGTGCTAATATATTGTAAATTTGAGGCATGTTTGTTCGACGGTCATTAACTGTTATCGTTTGGATTGCTATTTTCTAGAGTTTTTATACAAAACTGTACTACAGCGATTTGATATACGTAAGATAAAAAAATAATTGAAAAATATGATCACGAAAAACGTAAAAATTTTTTGGTAGAAAATGGCTTTCCAAACAATTGATGAAACATTTTTGAGGTGTTAGTTATATGGTGGTAGGGCGGTGGATTTTAGGCAAGAGCCCGAGTTTTGGTATGGAATTATGAACTAGAGGGTATCTTAACTGCGTGAACAAGAGAGAAAGTTTTGTCTTGAAACTATTTGGACAAATTACCCAAACACGGGAAAAATACGGAGAAAGTAATTATTTTTCCGGACAAAATTTTCCATGGAAGATGCTTTCTGTTGAAAATATATTTACATTAAATCTAATATATGTTCTCTCTTTAATTTTTTGGATAAGATATGTAGTAAAATTTAAGATTTTCATTGTGGATCCCGCAAGAATTTGTGATCCTGCCAAAGGCTAATTCCCCAAGTTAATAATTATTAACCAACGTACATAGTTGTTAACAAAGTTGACCTGCTTTCCTCACAATAAAGGAAAAGAAACCAGGACGTTCTTGTTCTCAGGTTTTCACTTTTCAGCATAAGAAACCCGCAAAAACACACTACAAATTTGTAGCAAACAGTACTGAGACTGAGAGTGGATTAATCCAGAGGAGAAGGGGACGTCGGCAATCACCTGGTTCATATTTCGCGCCCTGTCATTTAGCTAAATCCGCGTGTGATGGAATAGTCAGGCCCTCCATCGACAATAATGGAATTAGCTGCCACGCACGTACGTACCTATGCATGAAAACTGACTTCACAAGCTTTATGGCTGTCCCCTCCATGAATATGAATATGACTTTTTAATCTCTGAACGAATGCCCTTGAACATCCCTCTTGAAACACCGAGTTTGTTTAGATAGGAGTTTATTTGGATGATTTATTTGAGATAATTACTGTAATATTTTCTATAATATGATGTATGTGAGATAAAAAGGCGATTCGAATTTGTGACGTAAATTTTTTTATTTCAAATATTCCTAATCCAAACACATCCACTAAATTCTGGTAGCTGTTGCTCTTTGTCGTAGATGCCAAAAATGGTCCTTGAACATTAATTACGTGAAACAAAATACTTTCTACCAGCTGCTGCGCTATGTCAAAACGCCAAAAAAAGGGTGCTTGTTGTAGACAAAGAAATTTTATTTAATTTATTTAGTCGAGATTTATTTAAATTAAATTGATCTTGATTAAATTAAATTAAATTATAGAAGTCCATTATGTTTTGGACTGGCAAATTGGGCCAATATTATATAGGCTATTAAATTAAATTAAATTCATAATGGTCATTTAAGTTAGAGTGAATTGATTGCTTTATTAATTCACCATGGACCATTTGGGTTGGCCCACTATTTAAGTCCAAATTAAATGGGTTTCTTGAGTTACAAGTTACCCAAAATGCAGGAAGATTTCTGGACGGTTTTCTTGAAGATTTAGCCTACATATTTTTGGCTATAAATAGAGGTCTTTCCTTAAGGCAAAGAGATGAGAAAAATCCCTAACATTCGGAGAAACTCTGTCAAATTCTCTCAAGAGCTTTCTTTCTCAAATCCAAATCCAAGTCGAGTCAAACAAATCCTCCTGCTATCGGTGTTAAAGACTTGAAGTTCCAAGTGTGTGACGCCGTCATCAAATCAATCGTTTTCTATGCCGAAATTGTAGAAAACACCCTTTCGATTGAAGAACAAGTATTTACGGCCCTTCAATTGAAGCTATTCGAAAAAAAGAATCAAGGGATTAAATTCTTTGATTCAAGAGTTTCCAGAGATTGTAACCCACCTATTGTTTGATTTAATAAATTTGATATTTGTGCAAGTTTTCTTATCTTTCATTTTAGGCAATAAAATTTGTGCTTACAAATTTCTGGCACGCCCAGTAGGACAATTTCTGCCTCTCATCTCTTTTCTTCCAACAACTTACCAGTCTCAAAATTCAATGGAGTTCAAGAAGGTGAACTTTTCTCTTGAAGGCTTGGTTACTGATGTCACAACCACTCAAGAGACGCAGTATACTGCACCTCTGACAAGGAGCAAGGCCAAGAACTTAGCAGAGAAGACTAAGGCGAACGTTGTGACTGAAGAAACAAATCTCAAGATACTTTCTAGCAAGAAAGGAACCCATGATGAATCTATTAGTAGCCCAAGTGATTCGGCTGCCTCTATGGTGATGCCCGTCATGATGACCAATGCCACTACTGTGGAAGATCAGATTTCGAATCTGAGCAAAATTGTCAAAGGGCTAGTAGTGCATGCTCAAAGTCAAGATGCCAAAATAGTCAAATTAATGGCTATGGTGGAAAATATAGGCGAAAATAGCCTTAGTATGTCCAAACAGAAATCCAACGTACAAGATGAAGGTGACTCATCGTCAAGGGAGAAGGAGAAAGAGGATGCGAAGTCACAAGCCACGAAAGAAGTTTCATTCTCCCCTGATGGCACTATTCATGTTGATAATTTGAAAGAGTTTATCGAAGGCACAATCAAGGACAAGATTGGTGGAAGTGCCAAATCATATAGTGGTTACACCAAACCTTACACTGCTAGAGTGGAAAGTTTGAAGATGCCCGTGGGATATCAACCTCCCAAGTTCCAACAATTCGATGGCAAGGGCAACTCCAAGTAACATATTGCACACTTCGTGGAAACCTGCAACAATGCAGGCACTGATGGCGACTTGCTCGTTAAGCAGTTTGTTCGCTCGCTGAAGGGTAATGTCTTTGACTGGTATACGGATTTGGAGTCTAGGACTATTTACAGTTGGGAGCAGCTAGAACATGAATTTCTTAGTCACTTCTATAGTACAAAGAGAACTGTCAGCATGACTGAACTCTCTAATACACGTCAATGGAAGAATGAACCTGTCATTGATTTCATCGACCGTTGGAGGAAACTAAACTTAAATTGCAAAGATCGAATTTCTGAATCTTCCGCGATCGAAATGTGCATTCAAGGTATGCACTGGGGACTCAGATACATCTTACAAGGTGTGCAACCAGAAACATTTGATGAATTATCCACAAAAGCCCATAAGTTGGAAATTAATCTTGATGGACAAGAACCGCCAGTTCCTGACCCTCACAAGGCTAAGGAGAAACAAGAAGCGAGGAAAGGGGACAAGCCACCATTCAAAAATGAAAAGAAGGAGGCTATAGCTACAAGTGTAACGCCTTTTAAAGTTGTTTCCAAAACTGCCAGGAGAGAAAGACAGGAAGATCAATGCACATCAAGAACAAGGAAAGAGGAAACCGACTCTCAAGGAGATGCAAGATAAAGAGTACCCCTTCCTTGATTCTGATGTCCCTGGTATGTTTGACGATCTGTTAAGTATAAATTTGATCACGCTTCCTGAGATGAAGCGACCTGACGAGTCTAGGAACACTGATGATCCAAATTACTATAAGTATCACCGATTGGTTGGGCATCCCATTCAAAAATGCTTTGTCTTCAAAGACAAAGTAATGGAGTTGGCGAGACAAGGGAAAATTCTTCTTGAAGAAGACAAGGCAAGTGTGAATCAAACGTCCATTGATTCCCTGCAGTCCATGGAGATTAAAAGGGTCATGGTACCGGTATTGCCAACAATTCAATTTGGTTCATTGGATCCCATGGAAATCGAACAAGAAGGTGCTCCTTTAACTTTTCAAGAACATGCACGTGAAGACGAGAAGGTGTCACAACTTGATGTAGATGTTGAAGGATGGACTCTAGTCACGCGAAGAAGGAGGCAAAAATCTTGTCCATCTAGTGAGGCGAACAAGGTCTTAATAAGAAGTATGATGATTTGGAAGGGGAAAGAGAAGGACGTAAAGAAAAATAATGACTGTCATAATCTTCAAGGAGGTCGAATCTTCAAGCAAAAGTCGCGAACACCTGCCACTTTAAAGGAATTCATGCCTAAGGAGTTCTTTGACATTGATGTAGTTGCAAGTCACGCAACGCGAGCAGATCATAGTGAAGAACAAAGAGATGATACTCGCGAATCTCTCTGTAAGGCAGCCTGTGTGCCTATCAGCGATGAAAAAATTGTGTGCCCACCGGCAATGAAGAGGTGAACGTCACAAGTATCACTTTTACTAGTGAAGACTTGTTGCTTGGGTCAACACCGCATAACCGCCCTTTGTTTGTGACTGGTTATGCAAATGAGCAAAAAGTGAATAGAATTTTGATAGATGGAGGTTCTGCAGTCAATATTCTTCCTTTAAAGACTCTGAAAGAGTTCGGCATCCCGGTTGATGAACTCTCCAATAGTCGACTGATGATTCAAGGTTTTAATCAAGGAGGGCAAAAAGCTCTTGGATCACTAAATTTGGAGATAGTCATTGATAACATGACGTCCAGAGCACTGTTGTATGTAATAGATGCTAAAACAACATACAATATACTGTTGGGAAGGCCCTGGATTCATGAAAATGGAGCTGTACCATCAACTCTTCATCAATGTTCCAAGTACTGTCAAAATGGGGTAGCAAGAAGTGTGAAAATCGATGACAATCCTTTCACTGAGGCGGAAGCGTATATCGCTGATGCCAAATTTTACATCAAAAGGCACAATGCGAAGGATAAGTCTGAGCAACCTCTATCTATGGATAAAATCCAGAACCCCAAATCTCCGAGTGTAAAAGGGGAGAAAGTGATAAATCTGAAAACAAAAGAGGAAGTTCATGAAGAAACTGATGTTTCATTGCCAAACAATGAATCAGTTGTCTTTCGTTACCCTCCCAAGTCAGGAATGGAACAAGAACAGTCACTTGCAATTCAGTATGAAATTCTAAAAGGTTTGACTCTTCCGGTAGTTCATCTTGATATAAAGAAGGTGTCATTTCCTCCACTTAAAAGGCCTAACCTTTTAAGTAAAGAATCTGAAGTCGAACAAGACACCATACCAAAGTCAAGAACCAAAGACGATTTTGATCCCATTGCTTATAAGCTTTTCGCTAATACTGGATACGATCTCAAAGAATCTGCTATGTTAAATGTTCCATCCGGTCAATCTACTAGTAGCATGATGCATGGGTTGAATCCTACCCAAAAGATGTTGAAGGAAAAAGGATATGCCGTTGAAAATCCCAAATTTGGTCTTGGCTATTCCTCTCCTACACCAATCCGTATCAAGATCAATAGAGCTAGTAGCCAATATATTACTGTAGAGGATGAGTCTTCTCAAATAGCTGGTAGATTTCAAACTTTTCACGAAAAGGAGAATAAAGCTCCACGGGTATCTGTTTTTCAGAGGTTAGGACCGCAAAGAAGACGAAAACCTCAAAACTCCTATAAGAGTAAGGGAAAGATAGCAAAGTCATTGCAAAATCTTGAAGAACCTTCTAATTGTTCTCATAAATTTGGTAGCATCATTCCTTCGAGAATGAGAAGATGCACAGATCTTGTAATAAAGTGTGGGACTGAATTGAGGGTCAGGGAGCATACCGTGGTGTACACAAGGGCAAAAGAGGATGATGAAGAGAGTGTTGCTTCATGCAATTATATAACCACAATTGACGGTGACTCTCCTGAAGAAGAAGAAGATGCTGAAGACGCTCCACCTGAATTGGAGGAAGGTGTTAAGACCACTGTGGATGATCTAAAGGAGATCAATGTTGGTATTTCAGAGGACCCACATCCAATATATGTAAATGCTTCACTAAGTCCTGACGAAGAGAAGGCATATGTTGACCTCTTGCAAGAGTATCGAGATGTTTTTGCTTAGACTTATAAAGAAATGCTGGATTTAGACCCAAAAGTGGCCGTCCACTATTTGGCTGTTAAAAAGGGAGTTCGACTGGTGAAATAAGCACAACGGCGATTTAGACCCGATTTGATTCCGTTGATCGAAATTGAAGTCAATAACCTTATTGAAATCGGGTTTATTCGTGAAGTTAAATATCCCACATGGATTTCGAATATCGTGCCCGTGCGAAAGAAGAATGGACAAATTCGTATCTGTGTCGATTTCAGAGATCTTAACAATGCTTGTCCTAAAGATGACTTTCCTTTACCGATCACCAAACTCATGATTGATGCAACTACTGGGCATGAAATTCTGTCATTTATAGATGACTCTTCTAGATATAATCAAATTCGATTGGCACCTAAGGATGAGGAGCTCACTGCATTTCGTACTCTTAAAGGTATTTATTGTTATAAAGTAATGCCCTTTGGTTTCAAAAATGTTGGAACCACAGATCAAAGAACAATGCAAAGCATCTTTGATGACATGCTTCATAAAAATATCGAATGTTATGTGGATGATTTAGTTGTTAAATCAAAGAAAAGGAGTAATCATTTGGAGGACTCGAGACAAGTATTTGATCGGTTGAGAAGGTATCAACTCAAAATGAACCCTCTCAAGTGTGCATTTGGAGTCACGTCAGGGAAATTTCTTGATTTTGTGGTTCGCCATCGAGGTATTGAAATTGATCAGGCCAAAATTGATGCTATATTGAGGATGCATGAGTCTCGTGACATTCATGAATTGAAAATTCTTCAAGGGCGATTAGCTTATCTGCGGAGATTTATCTTAAATTTGGCAGGAAGGTGTCAACCATTTAGTCGCTTGATGAAGAAAGATGTGACATTTCAATGGGATGAGACTTGTAGTAATGCATTCAATAATATTAAGTCTTATCTTATGAAAGCACCTGTTTTGGCTGCACTAATCAGGGAAAGCCATTACTTCTTTATATTGCTGCACAAGAATGCTCAGTGGGGGCATTGCTTACACAAGAAAATAATGAAGGAAAAGAGGTTGCCCTTTATTATTTAAGCAAAATGATGACCCCTAACAAGCTAAACTACTCGTCGATTGAAAAGTTGTGTTTAGCTCTTATTTTTGCAATACAGAAATTAAAACATTACTTTCAAGCACATAGTGTGAGGTTCATTTCCAGGGCGAATCCCATAAAGTATGTGATGAGCAGGCCAGTATTATCCGATCATTTAGTTAGATGGTATCTTCAGCTACAACAGTTTGAGATTATTTATGTGCCTCAAAAAACTGTGAAAGGACAAGTTCTGACGGATTTTCTTGCTGATCACCCGATACCTGCTGAATGGGAGTTAAGTGATGACCTATCAGATAAGGATGTACTCCTTATTGAAATTCGCCCACCATAGACAATGTATTTTGATGGTGCTGCTCATCGTCATGGGGTTGGAGCGGGGATTGTATTCGTGACTCCTGATGGATGGATATTATTATACTCTTTTACCCTAAATCAACATTGTTCAAACAATGTCGCTGAGTACCAGACTTTCATACTCGGACTTGAAATAGCTGCTAACATGGAGCAGTAGGAACTTCAAATCTATGGTGACTCTCAATTGGTAGTTAACCAACTCTTGGAAAGTTATGAAGTCAAAAAATTCGAATTAATTCCGTATCACAAATATGCAACGCGACTTATGAAGCGGCTTGGAGGTGCAAGTATTAAGCATGTTCTTAGAAGGGAAAATAAACAAGTTGATGCATTAGCTGTGCTAGCCTCTTCACTTGTCATGCCGGATTATGAGATACAAGTTCGTGTATGCCAAAAGTGGGTAGTTCCATCACTAATTAATAATGAAAATATTGAAGGAGGCGACGCTCATGTGGTCTCAACCTATGAAATTGACAAAGAAGATTGGAGACAACCCCTCGTTGATTATTTCAAATATCAAAACTTACCTGAGTAGCAACGTAGGAGAACTGACATCCGTCGTCGTGCCCCTCGTTTTATCTTGTACAAGGATACGCTGTACTGAAAATTATTTGAAGGTGTACTGTTGCGCTGTCTAAGCGAAGACGAGGCATATCGGGTGATGCACGAGGCATATTCTGAAATATGTGGAGCTCACCAATCCGGTCCCAAATTACATTTTCGGATTAAAAGGATGGGCTACTATTGGCTTACTATGGTCAAAGATTGCATAGAATATGATCAAAGATGTCAAGCTTGCCAGTTTCATGCAAATTACATTCATCAACCACCTGAGCCGTTACACCCGACCGTTGCTTCTTGGCCTTTTGATGCTTGGGGTCTTGATGTTGTGGGGCCATTACCAAAGTCGTACGGTCAACACTTATATATATTGGCTGCGACCGACTACTTTTCTAAATGGGCTGAAGCCATACCGCTCAAGCAAGTTAGAAGGGAAGATGTTGTAAATTTTATTCGTGTGAATATTATTTACCGTTATGGAGTTCCCCGATACATTATCACTGATAACAAAAAATTCTTCTCCAATAGCTTGATGGATAAGTTGTGTGAAAAATTTAATCTCAAGCAACGCAAGTCCTCCATGTATAATGCCCCCGCCAATGGTCTTGCAGAGGCATTCAACAAAACTTTATGTAACTTGTTGAAGAAAGTGGTGGTAAAATCAAAGAAGGATTAGCACGAAAGGATAGGCGAAACTCTTTGGGCCTATCGCACCACATATCGAACTCCAACGCAAACCACACCATATGCCTTAGTCTATGGTGTAGAAGCTGTCCTGCCCCTTGAACAACAAATCCCTTCTTTGAGAATTGCTATCCAAGAAGGGCTCACGGAGGAAGAAAATATTCGCCTGCGCCTTGAAGAATTGGAAGTTTTAGACGAAAAGAGATTGGAGGCCCAACAAAATCTGGAATGCTATCAAGCCCGTCTCTCTAGAGCTTTTAATAAGAAAGTTCGGCGTCGCTTCTTTTAAGTTGGAGACATGGTACTTGTTGTTCGAAAGCCAATAGTTATGACTCATCGCACTAAAGACAAATTCGTCTCCAAATGGGATGGGTCATACATTATTTGAGAAGTCTACTTGAATGGCGCGTACAAATTGGTGGACAAAGATGGCGTGAAAGTTGGTCCTATAAATGAAAAATTCATGAAATTATACATGCCATAGATAAAAAAAAAATGAAGTACTCCATGATGAATGAGTCTAAACTGCATGTTGCTCCAGACCCGCATGAGCTAAAACTGTGGACAACAATCACCAATAGTGTAGAACGTGGTTAAACTGCTGAAACACTCCATCAAATTTAAGGTGGAAAATAAAAAGATATTCCTGACCCGCAAGAGTTTAAACTGTGAACGGTAGGAATTACGTGTGACTTGATTCCCTTTTGGGATACGTAGGTAGCTTAGAGGGCAACTTCTAAGTTCAGTTACAATCCTATAAAACTAAATTCTTTGTCCGGATGATTCTTTTGTTGCGAAAAAAAAGAGCGGTTCTCTTTAAGACAGTTCGAATTATTTTGTGACATATACTTGAAAGTGTATTATTCAGGTTTCTAAATTATTTGGATAATTACCTTTTCAAATGTGATCAAAATTATGCAAATATGGAATTGTTTGTATTGTAGTTAATAGCCTAAAATGGTGGCTATTAAAAAAATAAGGAAAAACGAGGACGCCTGCAAGAATGAAAAAAAAAATCAAGTTTCATTATGAAATGTTTGTGCTCATAGCTACACGCTTTGAGAAGGTAACAAAAGATGAAATTTGAAACAAAATGAAAGATTGCAACTATTCCTAGAATTCAAATGACGACAGCTCCTTTCAGTTGCTTTCAAGTAATACTTGCATCTTGTCCAAAGTTTGACTCTCTTCAGCAAGTAGGGGCGAGGAATTCTCAATCTTTCGAACTTCATTTTGTAAGTCGACCATCACACCTTGCACTCGGGTAAGCTCATCTTGCTCTTCTCGTAGCCGTGAAAGTGTCTCCTTTCTGTGAGTATCCAAGAACTCAAGTCGCTTCCTTAACTCTACTTCCTCGCGATCAACTCCTTAAGTTTCAATATGTGCGTTGAGATCTTTTCTGCTTATTGTTTCTCCTTACTCTGAGCATTTCTAAGATGTTGGGTGGCCGTAGAGAGCAACTCATCATATGATTCAGCTGAAATTTTATTTGAAAGAGAAGATTTCATTGCGACGTAACGAGCTGCATTTGCAAAGAAAGACTTCAAAAGGTCTTGCAAATTTGAGATATCCGTGGCATTGAAACTTTGCATTTCCTCCATGATTTCACTTGCTTTCATTTCAAGAGCAGGCATGCGCTCTAAGATTGTTAGAGATATCATCACCCTCAAGTTATTCCACAACATTTGGATATAGTCTCGACGACATGTTGAGATCACACTTTAGGGGCAAAATTCAGACACTCGAGGTGCCCTTGGCCACGATGGTGGATCAAAAACTTTGAGTTTCCTTTTGGCCGATGGAGTCATATGCTCCGCCTTCTATGGCATGATTTCCTAAATCACATTTCCATCATCTGCTGCCTTTTTGGAATTCTCACTAGCGCTCTTTTGTTGGGTAGAACTGACCACTTGTTTGGCCAAAAGTTCAAATGCAGTAGGTCCTTCAACTGATACTTGACTTGGTTCTCCATCATCAATGAAGATCAAGTCTTGATCATCCAACTGTAGGGAAAATGTTGTGAGACAAACCATGAATGTGAAATTAACAAGCAAATTTCAAATGCTAGATTAAAGAAAACAAGGAGGGTCCTTACAATATTGGCACGGCTTATACCAGGCACAGATATATCCGGAATGTCTTTAAAGAGTTCTTTAGGATCCAAACCAATATCATCCAAGGGGAGAGTCATTACCTTGGACTTCTTGCGTTTCCAATGCTGATCCGTGCTGGTGGATTGCTCATCCTCCTCATTAAAAGGCTCGCTCCGCTCCTTCTCATGTAAACTACAAGAATCATGATCAATAGCCTTCACAATGTTTGAAGGAAGATGAAATGAAGTACCCTTCGAAAATTCTTCATTAGGAGTAAGGTTCTCAGGGGTAGTAGCCTTGTTGTTTGAACTCTTCAAAATTTCCTTCTCACTTCTCGTAGTCTTTTGCTTCATCTCAAAACTATTGCCAACCTTGGAAGGATTGTTCAAACTTGCAAGTTCCTTCCCTTTCGACTTCTTCTGCTCCCCATTTGATTGGACACTCTTAATCAAAGCATCACGCCCTTTGAGGAGATGATCATCATGCACCATAGCCCACCATGTTTGAAAGCCTGAAGATGTGTGTTTGCTAGCATTCAAGGGATAGTTAGGGAAAAGTTCCCTTGACTCAGTTTTACTGCGAATGGCAGTGCGCCAGAGTATTCTACTCAAGTCATAACTTGTGGAACGAACATCTGCCCCGAGTTCCTGTGAAGGAACTTGATAAAAACCGAATTGCCGCGCAAATCTATATGGACTATATGGCTCAACAAGGAAATCCCCTTCAGCATGTAAAACTAAGTAATTTGAGCAGGCGCTTACAAAATAACTTAGTTCGAGATTCGCTAATTTGCCATTGTCAATAAAAAGTTCATTGCGATTCTTCACAAGAGAAGTGATTCCCCAAGTTGCTTTGTCTTCCTCATGAATGAGGTCACGAGCACTATTTTCATCAAAGTATCGTGCACCCCCTTCATAGTTGATCATGGTGGGTCCAGGCATGATATTTGGAGTCGAGTAATGAGTAGAGAAATAACTCGCTAACCAAGCATATACATAGTGCACCGGAAAAGCTGCATGTGCATACCCTGGGGTAGCTGAGTTTGAAATTTTATCAAGCCCACGATATATGTTTAACAGGACAGGAACAGCAAGGCAAGTCTTACCACCGACAGCCATTATACTAGCCATTTTAAAAGTAGATGATCTAATATAATATAGGTCCTCATCTGGTAAAGCAAAGACACAGAGCCAACAAGATATAAATGTTGCAAGATAGGTCTCTTCCTGCAAGTGAAGTTTAATTCTGATGGTATCAAATACGCCATTGTCTTGACTTGACTTGAAAATTTGCGTGGTTGTCCAATTTCGCCATCCAGATTTTGGATCGCTTGAGCACGGGATGCCATCTTTATCCTTCTCTGCTTTGGCTTTGAGTACCTGGTTTTGCCTTTAAATCAGAACTTAATCCATTGGGCAGCCGAAACTCCAGTTTTGTTGGATTCTCCATGTTGAAGATGATGTAAGGCTGCAAACAAATACTCACAGCTTTGTGGAATATGCCTTAATTTCTTTTCATTTACTCCAGTTAGCTCCTCTGTACATGGGATTACCTCTTCATAAATACTCCCGATGATTGGAAGTTCTCCTAACTTGTGCAGGTCCCAAAGTGAGAGAGACAATTCCCTGACAGATGTATGCAAGGTATTAGTGTCCGGGCACCACGCCTCGCAGAATGCCCTAAGTACATGGGAATTCCTATCATATGTGAAAAGTGAAGTATATAAGGCGTCAAACAACTAATTTTCACGGAGCACTTGTTTGCTCCTCCCGAGAATATCCTCCAACCACTCCCAATAATTCTCGATGTAACTGAATGCACCATTGAGTCGCAAGGAAGGGCTCCAGTGTGCATCTCGATCTATGATCCGCCTGCCAAGGGTTTGAAAGGGAGTTATCCTTGGCTCCTTATTATGAATAAGGGATCTCAAGGAGTGGACTTTCGTGCCATCATCTTGAGAAAGTTCAAGTGACCAGTCCTTCAGTTTTGGGTACTGGTGAGAAGGCCATTTATCAGAGTAAGTTCCTTGTATGGGGGGATGCACCAATAATTTCGTTCCTTTGTTACCAGAGTCACCATCGCTGTCAGCGATAAGGAGATACTTTTCGTTTAAAGATGTGACTTTCTTGAATACCACCATTGTATCAAGACTCACCTGCAACAAAAGCAAGAAAAAAAGAAAGTTTGGTTAAAATGACATGGTCGAAGACAGTAAAAGGCTTCTTGAATTTTGGGTGAGTTTTTATTGAAGTGGGTAATCGTGTCTCATTCTTTATGTACTCCTCAAACCATAATAGGCTCTAGTGGGAGTTTGCGGTTGCGCCATCTTCAAATTTTGGCTGCGCTATCTCCTTTGTACTCAAGCCATAATAGGCTTTCGTGGGAGTTTGCGGTTGCACCCTCTTCAAATTTTGGCTGCGCCATCTCCTTCATGTACTCCTCAAGCCATAATATGGCACTCGTGGGAGTTTGCGGTTGCGCCATCTTCAAATTTTGGTTGCGCCATCTCCTTCATGTACTCCTCAAGCCATAATATGGCTCTCGTGGGAGTTTGCGGTTGCGCCATCTTCAAATTTTGGTTGCGCCATTTCCTTTGTACTCCTCAAGCCATAATATGGCTCTCGTGGGAGTTTGCGGTTGCGCCTTCTTCAAATTAAATGTCCGCCATACAGGATGTGTCGGGGATCCTTCTTTCACATCAAAAAAAAAAAAATCGGCATTGACAAGAAGTGAAAATCATGAGGCATGTGAGCTACCTTAGCGTTTTGAATTCCACGAGCTATAAAGTGCCAAACACAACTGGAACGTCAACTCGCTTCAGTGGGTATCAATACAAGCTGCAACAAAAAAAAAAAAAACTCATGAGAAAGACGCATTTCCGAGAAAGTTGCAATGCATGTGTTGGTGAACACTTCATGTCAGTTATCAATTAAATTGACATGAAAAAAAAAACTATGGACTTGGCCCGATTGTAAGTGTCGTGGCTTGCATGCAAAGCAACAAATGAAGTTTGAGTGATTTGGCATTGGACCAATTATTAATGAATAATAGCACGAAGAAACCATTTGGCAAGTTACTGTATCCAATGGTCTTGAGACGGCTATGCCATTCGTTCAATGCAAGGTCATGCAATACGGATTTCAAGGACCAAAAGAACGTGTAATATGCAGGTTTATGATGAGCCAAGTTCTGTCCGGCAGTAAAAAACAAAAAGAAAAATAAAAGGAATTGGTGCTTATAAATTTCGTATCTTCATATGATGCCAATTCACATGCAAAGTGACAATGGAGTCCGAAATTGACTTGAGACAGGGGGTCAAGCATGAATCAAAGCCATGCAGTCCCTATGTGCACTAAGTCTTATTGGGTCAATTGAACAAGCAACTAGTGCAAGAAGATCGAATTCCTAATGGCAACCAGTTCAAAAAAAAAAGGAAGAACTTTAAAAGTCAGCAGCGGCACAAATGTGAGAAAATTAAATTTCTTAGTAAGAAAGTTTCTAGGTGAGCTTGCGAGTTACCTGGGGGTGAAGTTCGCAAATTGTAATTCCCCAAGAAAGCTGGAAAATTTCGGTCTAAACGAAAGCTAGAAACGGCACAAGCTAGAAGACTTCGCAAATTGTAAATTTCCCAAGAAAGCTGGAAAATTTTGGTCTAAACGAAGGCTGGAGAACTGCGCAAGCTAGAAGACTTCGTAAATTGTAAGTCTCCAAGCAAACTGGAAAACTTTGCAAGTTGTGTCGTGCAGGTTGTGTCTCCTCATATAGAAGCAAGGAAATATCTTATATAAAGTTGCATGGAAAATTTTAGCAGTATTCGAATTAGGAAGCTGTTAAAATTTGGAGAGTACCACATTACTAAGAAGCTCGTGTATGCCGTAGGTTGGTTTAAGCACTTTCTAGTTTCAATACATTCCTAGATACGTGAGAAGTTTGGAAAGTGGAGCCATACATGTCTACTTGAGTAAATTGCCCAAAAGCTTAGTTGCCTAAAGATTCATAACTAGTCTCTTGGGACATTTGGGATTCTAAAAGTCAACAGGGCTACCATCCGGGCAATAAATTCGTTTTGGTGACTAGCAAGGCACTGCAATGATACGATTCCAATAGCTTGGGTTTAATCTCCACTAGGGATGACAATGGAGCGGGGTTGGGCGGGGGACCCCTCCCCCATCCCCCGCCCCTCTACCTACAAACTTCCCCCGCCCCCGCCCCGTCCACCGCCTCCCACTCCCCCCACCCCGTCCCGCCCCGCCCCGCTTCCCCAGCGAGGGCATCTGCGGGGTTAATAAAATTTTTCCTGCTAGGTTAATAAAATTTTATTATAGTTAAATTTTAATAAATAATCAAGTACTAAAATATCAACACATCATCAAGTTATTATTCATTTTAATTTTACAATTGAAACTCATAAAAACAATCAAACAAAAATTATTTGAATACAATCCAACATGATGAAATAAATACAACTAAATAGTTAAGTTTTCACTTTTGGTACAAATACAATCACTAATTCATTATTGTGTTTGTGCTTTTTTTTCAGAAAAAAAGTGTTATTCTATTAAGTATAATTAGAAATTTAGTATAAATGTATTAGTAAATTTAGTATAACTAATTAATAAATTCTATTAGTAGACATGTCTAATTATTCGTATAATTGATAATATTAATTATATTACATATACTAATATACATTATATAATACATCTAACTAATAATATCATTATCATAAGTTTATAACTAATTAAATTACATATTATATATAATTATATATATATTTTTTTTTTGCGAGTGGCGGGGCGGGGGATGGGGCGGGGGTATACTCCCCCGCCCCATTTCTAAGCGGGGGGAAAAAATTCCCCCCCCCCGCCCCCGCCCCAACCCACGCCCCGGGAGCCTCCCGCGGGCACCCGCTCCCATTGCCATCCCTAATCTCCACAAAGGCTACGCTTAAAATATGAGGAAGTTGCATGTGATTGCTTATAGTAATTGGAGTGTTAAGCAAGCTTCCTACTAATGCTTCATCCAAGATTTGGCAAGTTCCGGTTATTTTAGAAATCATGCAACTTGGAAATATGGGTCCAATAGCTAATTTAGAAGTTACATATCAACTTCAAAAGATCTACATTGAAGTTAAAAAGCTATTGGAATTTGAACCTGCATTGCCTAGTTCGGGTTTTGGTACCTTTTCCTTTCAAGCCTCGATTTGGACGATTACTGGTTTGTTGCATCATGGAAGATGGAAATGATTGAAAGTGGTTTTCTTAGTTTCATAGAATCAACCGCAAATCACATGGAAGGTGGTCTCATAAAAAAAAAAAAAAATGAAGCCACGGCCATTATGATTCTATTTTCAAATCAATTTGGTTCAGTTGCGAAGGCTGACTATAGCAGCGTCGTGAATTTGGAAGTTGCTTGAAGTTACCAGCTCGATTTAATATCTGCTGCGTATAATTTTGAGTGCGGAGGTATGAAGATATTTCCTAATCTTAGCACCGTGTTTCCGTTCTCTAGAGTTTATGGTGAATATTGAATGGGAAGTCCATCGAACAAATTGATTTCCGTGCTTTGATTATTAAATGTTTTGGTGGTGCAATGGTCATGAAAGGATCCCAATTGCAGGTTCGAGATTAATTGCAGGCAGCAAATTCATTGTGATTGTATAGGGAATGATCCTATGTACTGCACCTCGCCATAGACCTCATATGACACATGGACCGTGGGGACTTTTGATCATAAATATGATCTTGAATTGCATGTATTCATCCCAGCTCAAATTAGCAAATGAATTGGCTTTCTTTTATATACAAAAAAAAAAAGAAGAAATCAATTACTTCAAGTCTCAATTACAATCCTTGACAAGCAAGCTTCAATTGAGCCTTGAAGTGGGGGCATTTGTAGACAAAGAAATTTTATTTAATTTATTTAATCGAGATTTATTTAAATTAAATTGATCTTGATTAAATTAAATTAAATTATAGAAGTCCATTATGTTTTGGACTGACAAATTGGGCCAATATTATATGGGCTATTAAATCAAATTAAATTCATAATGGTCATTTAACTTAGAGTGAATTGATTGCTTTATTAATTCACCATGGACCATTTGGGTTTGCCCACTATTTAAGCCCAAATTAAATAGGTTTCTTGAGTTACAAGTTACCCAAAATGCAGGAAGATTTCTGGAGGGTTTTCTTGAAGATTTAGCCTACATATTTTTGGCTATAAATAAAGGTCTTCCCTCAAAGCAAATAGATGAGAAAAATTCCTAACATTCGGAGAAACTCTGTCAAATCCTCTCAAGAGCTTTCTTTCTCAAATCCAAGTCTAAGTCAAATCAAACAAATCCTCCTGCTATCGGTGTTAAAGACTTGAAGTTCCAAGTGTGTGACGCCGTCATCAAATTAATCGTTTTCTACGCCAAAATTGTAGGAAACATCCTTTCGATTGAAGAACAAGTATTTACGGCCCTTCAATTGAAGCTATTCGAAGAAAAGAATCAGGGGATTAAATTCTTTGATTCAAGAGTTTCCAGAGATTGTAACCCACCTATTGTTTGATTTAATAAATTTGATATTTGTGCAAGTTTTCTTGTCTTTCATTTTAAGCAATAAAATTTGTGCTTACACTTACCTACTTAAAACAATTTTGAACCAACTAATTTGAATCAAATTCCGTGGGTTGCATTCTTTTCTAGACTTCTTCTCTGATTCTTCATGGATCATTCCTCTTCTTTAATATATATAGAATAGAATTTATCGTGTAGATAAGAAAAAAAAATTTAAATCAATGTTGTTTTAACTCTCTGCCATGTCTCAAGTCTCAACTCCTCCTTTCCTAACTTTCAGTTTCAAACACAACCCACAAGGCTTCAACAACCTACCACTCCCATGTCCTCCTCATCATCAGGCCTAGGAATTCTTCCTCTTCTTTCTTATCTTCTTTGTCCTCCAGAAGCCCACTTTAGTTTTTTTTTTTTGAGTAAGTAGCCCACTTTAATTAGTATTATCCTCCCGATAAGTTAGGTCTTGCTTGAATTACATTTTTCTAGACTTTTTGTAGAAAAATTACTATAACGATATGATATACGTGAGATAAAAAGGTAATTAAAAAATATGTTAACGTAATAATTTTTTTTTTGAAAAATTACAATCCAAACACATCTTTAGATGTTTGAACATCCCCTATTAATTTTGGAATACATTTTTAAATTAAAGGAATTAAAATTAAACCGATGATCTTACGTCAAAGAGATTTGTCCAAAATAAAATATATATTGCCATCTCGTAGTCAGTTTTGGGATAGGAAAGTCGATTTGGCTTATAGCAATAAAATACTCCTACAAACTCGTCGGTGGTTGGATATAATTTGCAGATGTGTTTGTGTGTCCTCTGACTGAGAAAGAGCAGGAGGAGGATGGAGAAACAAGAAGGAAGCGAACTAGATATAAAGAATCAAGGACTCGGCATAACTAAAGAAAGAACGGGTGGTGACAACCGGGTCAGCGAGGTTCGGGGTGGGATTTGTTGGAGGGATGGAAGGTGATGATGGTGTTCGGTAGTTGGCAAGGGTTGAGGTAAAGTGCACTGTGGAGGAAGAAGCGATTGCTCTGCCTCTGTGCAAAGTTACGTCATCAAAGTTTTCCGGCTCCAATTGGTGTCGTTTAGCCTAGACAGTGTTTTAAAAGGCGAAAGTCATGGGCAGGGGCATTCTTTTTATTTTTTAATATTTTAAAAATATAAAAACACATACATATATATATATATAAATGTGTGTATATATATAATATTAAAAATATCCAAAAAATAGAGAAAAATTATAACCTTATGTGATTAAAATAAAACCTGCTTGTGCAACTAATGACATCCCATGAACAGAAACCCAATAAACCACCGTAAACTTTGATGATTATTTGCATAAAAAACTTTATTATCATCCCGCAAACTAATGATCATAGTTGCGAAAACTCTTTTCTAAACTACTAGCAAATGATACTTGTGAGCTTTAACTATCAAAGCAAGTGTCTTTTTCATATTTCTTTAGAGTATCCTCAATGTGAGGGACAAAGTTTTGAAATTTCACCTCTTTTTTATTATCAAATTCCAAACTAACATTCATGTTTGCCAACTTAAATTTATAGGCTAATATAAGAAAAGCTTTCAGAAATTGCAAGTTGAGTTTAAGGGTCTCAACTTCTTTAAACAAGTGAAGGGAAAATCCAGTTTAGATTTTTTTTGAAACTTTAAAAAATGGGAAAAAGTACTGGGATTTTAAATGTATATTTTTTTTATGCCTCAAAAAAAAATTTGCCCAAACGGTCTGGCGTTTGCCTCGATCCTTGGGGCGAATGTCCCATAACAATAACGCCCCATTTAACCGTCCAAGGGTAATTTGAGAATATCTTGCTCTAAGGCTCGCCCTGAAACTTGCCCAAATACGCCGTTCAAAACACTGATAACACTAATCTTAAACAGAGAGTTAGAAAGACAACTTGGATAGAGGATATGAACCACTTTCTTTCTGCCCCTGGCTTCTCTACATGTAAACCCTTTTAATTATCCACTGCATTACTATTACATAATAATTCCTAATTGTTGGGTCAAATCACTAACAAAACCCAAAGTTCATCTTCATTACGTTTCCAAGTCAGTGTTTGACTTGAGATTATAAACTGGTACCAGAGAGAGCCACGGGTTTCATCATTTTTGAAACAAGAATAGCATCAGCCATCAACCTTGTGAGAACGAATTTGTAGTTTATGGAATCCAAAACTAAAATTTGTATTTGTAGTTTCATCATCATTGAAACCAGAATATGTCAAAAAAAGTTGTAGTCTTTGAAAAATGAATTTGTAATAGATTCAGTTGGTTGATATTGATGATGTCGTCGTCATCCAGATGCTCCAATAGAGCAGTGTATTCCTCGCTACACAGTTGGACTCCGGATAGATCAGTGTATGTATGTATCTCTTTGCAATCATGTTTTATGTTGTTATTATAGTATTTGGCTTGATATATGTTAGACGTTACTAATCCTAAAATTTAGACAATTTTATTTTTTTCCTGTAATTAATTACCTCCTTATTTATATCCTACTTTTCCATTCTTCTTTTTCAACAATTAATTATCTTCCTTTTCGACTTTCCTAGTTATAGGAACTTTTAATGAATTATATATGAGCCATTCTATGTATGTCAATTGTGTTCATGAATCATCAACATCCGTCAATATTTCTACAAATTTATTGCACAAAATGTTTACTACAATTGTTTAGGTCTTCAAACTAAATTCTTTTGCATCGTCAAAAACAAAATGTTTACTTTAATTTTATTGTTACCAAAAGTAATTTTCAAATTTACAGAATCTTTCAACAAATTATTTGTACTCCGGTTGAAGTAACGGTTAGGAACTAGTACGATTATGTTATTGAAGATCGGACTCTTGTTGGCTTACGTTTAAAGGCCAAGTTTTAATTGATCGAATTAAATTCCCATTGAACATGTTAGTTTCACAGGAACTTCTTGTTTAATTTTCACCACACCTCCACATATAAATTTGAGATGCAGATTGGATGACAAGATAACATCAGCTGAAGTCAATTTTTGAAGCTATTCATGCATCCATCAAAACGGTGTCCATTTACTCGTAAACTTTTCAAAGTCTTATAATTAATTTCGTTGAATTAAATGAATTGCATGATGCAATTGCAGAGAATCTCCATCCAATTGGAAACATTTTCCAAACTACGTGTATACAATTAATCCATCGTTTGGAATTTTGTACGTCAATCATTTGAATTTAACGTCATCGCCCAATAGGGTAGCTTTATCTGTTTTCCTTCTAAAATGACTCATATAATCAGAGGCATGAACGCGTCTGACTAGTGAATCTTGAGGTCACAAGTTCGAGTCTCCGCTCCGCTGGATTCCTCCGCGCACTTAACGTGTTCGGGCCGGGTTGGGGCGCCGGGCCCAGGCCGCAGGGGATTAGTTGGGCCCCGTAAGGATTGACCCGGACGCCCTTGTGTCGACCAAAAAAAAAAAAAAATCAGAGGCATGAACAGTTCATTGCTTGGAAGAGATCCCTTCAACAATTGAAAGTATTGGAACCCTAAACCTATTATCCTAACCCCTTTGAAATGCTACACATGGACTTCCTGATCTTGAAGGCAACGTGCTTTGTTTGGATTACATTTTTCTAGATTTTTTGTCGAAAAATTATTATAATAATTTGATATATATGAGGTAAAAAGATGATTGGAAAATATGTTTACGAAAAATGTAGTAATTTTTCTTTGAAAAATTGATGTCCAAACAAGTTTCTTCGTTTTTCTTGATTTGATATCTTCATTCCAGGTTGCTGATCTATTCTTTTTTCTTGAAGGCAGCACTTTATGATGTCACATTAATGTCAAAGAGCGCCTTCATAGAAGAGAGAAATTTGGATTAGCTCAAAAAAGTCAAAAAGGAAAAAGGAGTTTCATACATACATGTCCTTTGGGAGAAACTAATAGAGGTCATCCAATTATCGTGTTTGTCACACTAAATGCAACTCACTTTATGTATAAAATGTTTTTTGAATGCTCAAATATCTTATTCAACGATGTTAACTTTTAAATGATCAAATTTTGACAAGGAACAGGAACAAAAAAAATAAAAAGAAAAATCAAAGTATGCACAAAGCTTCTTTTTTTTTTTTTTACCACAAAGTGTGCACCATTTTTGGTAGCCATCCAACACGCATTGCGGACTTTTTTTTTTAAGATTTAGTTTTGTCCCTCATGCTTTAGAATTTGTTATTCTCATGGAAACCTAATTTGCTTGCTTCTTTAACGTTGATCTATCAACTTTAAGGTATGTGACAAATTTCCAATCCGTTTAATGATTTTATCCCAAACAATTTTAAATTAATTTAGATTACAAAAGAGGGGATCGTAAATCAAAAAATCAATTTCACAACTAATTGTTTAGTGATTTTAACAAATAATTTTGAATTAATTTAGATTACAAAAGAGAGGATCGTAAATTGAAAAATCAATTTCATAACTAACTGATAGAGAATCAAAATTTCCATGAATTCAGCACAAATTTTCCATAGTAGGTCACAACTTCCATTGATGGATGGACTTAGACCCAACACGTTGGCAAAATTTCTGCCCAACTTGGAGCATTTTATGTGGCAGTCAAGATTTTGAAGGCTCTTTATTTTGGCTTTTTTTGCTTCTCCTAATTTTAAATGCACATTTGAAATTCTTGATCTGTTTATTCCTCTTTTGGTCTCAATCTTTTTATAGTTTAAAAACCACCCAAACTTTTATGCTTATTAAAAATTTATCAAGTCAAAATAAAAAGAGTTTATCGAGTCTCATTGAATGTGTTAAACAAGGTTTTCATGACATAAAGAAGTATAGATATACACAACTATACATTAATATTGTATACATTATTACTGTAAAGATTTTTTATACTAACGGGTGTAAATATATGATATATGAGGAAAAATTGAATTCAAAATTTAAACACTGATAATATGACATTTATCTAAACCTACTTGTATAAAAAAAATCTCTACGCTTCATATAAATAATGTAAAAAGTTTTCATGAAACAAAGGCCCCGTTTGGAACCAATGTTTTGAAAACCGGACCGGACCGACCGGTTCGACCGGTTGAACCGCGAATTGGCCATGGCACCGGTCCGGTTCAATACCATAGTTGACTTTGTCAGAAAACCGGTCAAGAATCGGTCGAACCGAAAAAACCGCCATTGAACCGGTTTTCAACCTTCCTTTTTTTTTTTTTTTTTTTAAATGCAGCTATCAAGATTCGAATTCAAGACCTTTGTAATAGAAGACCAATGTATTAACCGTTGCACCATCACATTTTATTAATTTTTTTTGATAACTTATTTATATAAAGCAAATACTCATATTTCTTTTTTCCATTTTTTTTACAAAATCTCATCCTCTCATGGCTCTTTCTTTTTAATTTTCAACTCTCTCTCTCTCTCTCTATCCTCTTTTCTTTTGTCACTCCCTTTTTAATCAAACCTCTTTATTTTTAATTTATTGATGTTTTCTTCCATCTTTTAATTTTGTTTTTGTCCATTAAATTGTTTTTGTCCATTATTTTTTTAACCCAAATTATTTAATGCCACAACCACTCACTTTTATCTCATTTTTTGTTTCTTATCAAGTTTATATTTCTATTTTCGATTTTCTTGACTTTTTTCGAACTCCAAACTTCCTTTTTTAAATTGCAATCTCTAAATCCCAAAACGTAAATTAAAATTTAAATTCTCATAGGCATGAATTTTGTATAATTTCAAAATATTGTGATATTTTTGGGTTGGATTTAAATATAATTGAAATTGAGATGAAATTTATTTGTTTTAACTTATAATTTAAAAAATTTATTTTTAAAAATCCAAGTTATTAAAAAATAGTAAACTTTTCATCATATAAAGTATTAAATTAGTCCATTACATGTCTTATTTTGTACATATATATTTATATAAATTATTTTTTAAAAAATTCATT
Organism: Coffea eugenioides; assembly: GCF_003713205.1. Taxonomy (NCBI): domain Eukaryota; kingdom Viridiplantae; phylum Streptophyta; class Magnoliopsida; order Gentianales; family Rubiaceae; genus Coffea; species Coffea eugenioides. The sequence goes on from NC_040045.1 coordinate 5,041,197, forward strand.
GAACCGAGATTGAACCGGTCCAACCGGTTGAACTTTGACCCTTTCACTTCACCGGTTCAATTAACGGTCCGGTTTTTAAAACATTGTTTGGAACCTTAGTTTGTTTGGATGTTTGTCTAAAACTTTACTGTAGATCACTGTAGAAGTTGTAGAAAAATTTGTGTAAGATGAAAAACTTTTTTTCCTTTTCATTTTTTTCTTTCTTTTTCTTTTTTCCTTTTTCTTTTTTTTCTTTCTTTTTTCTTTTCTTTCCTCCCTTCCCGCTTCTTCTCCCTTCCCTTTCCCCCTTCCCCTTCCCTCCTCTATTCCTCTCCCGAAACTGCCATCAAGCAGTCTGCAACAGAAAACTTTTTTTTTTTTTTTTTTGCATTTTCTCTCCCCATCTCCTACTCCCCACCTCTCCCTACCCCGCCATCCCTCTTCTTCCTCTCCCCCTCCCCCTCCCCTCTGCCCTTCCCTCACCTGCCGCTGCTTCACCTGCCGGCGATGGAGGAGCCTTTCCCCAACTTTTTGTTTTCTAATTTTCCCTCTCTCTCTCCTCCCCTCTCCTCTCCTCCTCTTGCCACACAGATCAGGTACCGAATTTTTTTTTTGCAATTTTCCCTCTCCTCCCGCTCCCCCGCCACCCTCGCCATCAAATCAGGTAAAAGTAATTGATGTGGCCGAAATCTGACTGTAGAGTAGCTTTCATCTCTTGAATTTCTTTCCCAAATTCGTGTGTTATAGGTAGATTTGCATACAAACTTGGCAGGGATAATTTTATGGGATCAGTCTAATGCAATTTTGTATTGTTACAGTTTAATTAAATGAACAAGCTTTTATAGAACTCGTGGGCTCACATATGGCTTTGAAGTCCTGTGTGTAGATTAGAAACTCTATGAGTGGAAAGTAAGGATGGCGGGGGAGGAAGAGGGGGAGAGGGAGAAAGGGAATAAAAAAAGGAAGGCCTCTTCCGGCGCCGGAACCGGCCCGGAAGTGGTGGTCAGCGACGGAGGTGGTGGTAGGTTGGGGTGGGGGAGGAAGAAGAAGAAAAAGGGAAGGGAATTTTTTTTTTTTTTTGTGTTTTGGGTATTTTGAATTGTGTAGATAAAAAAGTTTGACAAATTTTTGGGGGTTCCTGTAGCAAAAGTTATTAAAAAACTAGTAGCATACAAACTTGTAAATAACTTGAGGTTCCAAACAGGCCAAAGTTTAAATTTCTTTTTAATGTGTGTACCAGTCCACTTTATTGAAGAACAATCGCAAGCTCATCTACTTAGCAAAGTGTGTGGACCCTATTTTGTAAGTTATCAATTTTTGGCTGGTTTATTCTTGGACATGGACTAATCCAACCACAAGCGTGTGGATCCTATCTTCTAAGTTATCAAGTTGTTGATTGGTTTATTCTTGGACATGGACTAATCCAACCAGCCAGTAACTAAGTGGTCCATGCCAATAAATCTAAAGCAAATCCTTTTTTTTTGAGCAAATTATCTGGATGGCCACTAAACTTTTGCAATCATCGAGTTTTGGTCATTCAACTATTAAAAGTCTAATTTTGGCCACTAAAATGTATAAAGTTAAGACTTGAGACCATTCTGTTAGATTTAGTTGTTAAGTTTGCCGATCTGTCTGCCCACGCGATTTCCAAGATAAAAGAAATGGTCAATTTAGGGAGTTCAACATACATCTTCTTTTTCTTATTATATAAACCTAAAGAAGGCTCTGCTACTACTGCAACAAGAGAGAAAGAAATGGAAGAAGCCCAGCTTGGATTAGAGGAAGTAGGACCAAGCTCAACGCCACCAAGAGCCATGCCAGCAAGATCCATGTCGCCTACATCGATGCCTCATCTACCTCTACCTACTTGTGTTTGTGGGATTAAGACAGTAATGATAACTTCATGGACTGCACAAAATTCGGGAAGAAGATTTGCCAAATGCGCATTGAGGAAGGTTTGTAACATCTTTCTAGATACTTAATTTATTATTGTGTAAGAAACATAATAAATTTGTTTAGTTTTGAAGAATGGATGTAGCTATTGGGGTTGGATAGATGATGAAATGTGCGCTCGATCTACAATGATTATACTGGGTCTACTCAGAAAGATCAATAGAATGGAGGCAAAAATAGTTGAATTTGAAAAAGTAGCAAGAAAATGGGAAGCAAAAGCTATGAAATTGGAGGCCAAAATGAAGCCACTTGAAGCTGAAATTACCAAGTACAAATCAGCCAATAAGACACTCATTCGATGTGTATTGTTGCCTTGGCTAATAGTTGTCTTCGCAATGTTTGTTAGAAGCATAGATAAATCTGGTGGCGTGCTACAAATTTCTGGGGTCGTTGAAAATCATTGAAGAATAGGTGCTCAGTTAGATGTAATGGTAGCATATTGAAAGGGCAAATGGCTTTATAAATCCCCTTTTGTACCTTCAATTATAAACAATGATGTATAAAAGTTGACTTGTTCACATGAAATTAAGTATAATTTGGTGTCAAAAATGTTTCAAATAACACATTTCAGTTCTACTAATTTCATCAATGACAGAGATATAAGAACTAAACAGACAAGTGCTACATTAACATAGACCAATCTGCATCAAAATGAATAAAATAAATTATTTGTACATATGGACCATATTCCTAATATGTCAACATATCAAAAGAAAAATTACTTATATTGTTGTTTAAACCCAAAACAAACAAGATACAGAAAGGCAAAATGTAGTTCAAGTATGTTCCAATCTAACTATAGTTTTACTTCTTTTTCAATTTTCAGATGTTGATCCTCTTTTGACGCTTGGTTGTCCTCTGGTAGTTGTAGGTGAAGTTCCTCCTCTTGTAGCTGTTTCTCTACTCTATCTTCCTCTCCAATTTTCGACTGTGAAAGGAGGTTCTTTACATAAATATGTATAATTTGCATTGATCTAATCCTTTTCTGAATCTGTTAACTTTCGTTTCCCTGCCTTTTTGGGTTGACGAGTCCCTTGGCTTGTGTATTGTTGATTTCGTAAAACTTCTTCATTTTGTTGTTGCGTGCAGATTCTGCTCGCTGCTGCTGTTGGTTCTGCTGTTGCTGCTGATTTTGCTGCTGCTGTTGCTACCGTTGATTTTGCTAGTTCTATTATTGGTTCTACTTCTGATGCTGATTTTGCTGCTGCTGATATTGATCTTGCTACTGCTGTTGGTTTTGATGATGATACTGCTGCTGCTGTTGTTGGTTCTGCTGTTGCTGCTAAATATTCTGTTGGTGGTGGTGTTGTTGATAGTCAGATTGTAGTTCCTCGCAACCTTGTTGTTGTTGTTCGCGTATAATAATAGTTATCACTCGTCTATTCAAATGGCCCCATATGAAATATTGTATAGACGACGGTGTCGATCTCCACTCCATTGGGATAAAGTAGAAGAGAGAAAGATCATAGATCCGCCTACAATATCTTGGGTTGAGAAAGCCTACGAAAAGGTAAAGGTGATTCGTCAAAGGTTTCAAACAGTTCAAAGTCGACAAAAGAGCTATGCCGATCATCGGAGAAAGGACTTGAAATTTGAGATAGGGGATAAAGTATTTCTTCGTGTTATTCTATTGAAAGGAAAGATTAAAGGAGGAAAAGGGAAAAAGTTGCAATCGAGATACATAGGACCCTTTACTATACTCCAGCGGATAGGGAATGTGGCTTATCGACTAGAATTACTAGTTAGTTTGTCTCGGATCCATGACATTTTTCATGTTTCTCTGCTTAAGAAATACCATCCAGATCCGACTCACATGTTTGCCACCAGAAGATATTGAACTCGATGAGTCATTAGCCTATGAGGAACGACCCATTCGAGTACTAGATAGAAAGGTGAAGGACTTGAGGAACAAGTAGATCCCACTAGTGAAGGTTCTATGGAAACATCATGACGTGGAGGAAGCCACCTGAGAGCTAGAGAAAGACATGCGAGAGAAGTATCCAGACCTGTTTACAACTCAAGGTATGAATTTCGAGGTCGAAATTCTCTTAAGGGGGAGAGAGTGTGAGGACGTGCAAATTCCTTATATTTTCTTAAAAATCCCCTTTTATTTGACAAATATTACTTTATAATAGCCTTACTACTCAATCACCCCACAATAAGTGCAAATGAATATAGAATTAAGGGTTCACCCTTTTCGTTTTTAAGTTAACGTGAATTAGGGTTTTTACGTCTATCCGTAGGGTGACTATCCGGTACCGAGGGTGAATCAAATTTAGTGATTAAGAGTGAGTTTAAATGATATTAAATATGGGATTATAAGTAGTAATAATGAGGTAGTAAATTATCAGTAAAAACCCTAGTATACGCGATTTAAAAAAAAAAACGATTCGGACCGACGGGTATCGCGCGCTACCGATTGAACACATCACTTGAATACTACTTTATTACTTCAATCTCCTTACTTTTATTTCATAAAAAATCATCCCAAAATACCCTTCAAGACAGCCAAAATTCTTGACCCCAAGAGAGAAAGAAAAGAAAAAAAATTGTGAGAGCCTAAGTGTGACAAGTGTTGGCCATTTAAGGCCCTTTGACCAAGCCAACTTTCTTACCTTCTTATTTTCATTTTAACTCATTTCTTCACCATTTTTTTCTTATTTGGCTGAGAGCAAGGAGAGGGAGAAAGAGTGAAGAGAGTTTCTATTTCCAATCTCAAATCAAGAGTTGTGAGTGAAACCAAGAAAAACTAAACCAATTAACTTGTAGGTTGAGAGCTTGGGAAGCTTAAGGAACCAAAACTTTCAAGGAGAAGTGGAGAATAACTCTAGCAAGCTTTGTTTTTGAGGTAATATGGCTGACCACTCTTTTCTTTTTCCTTAATCATGTTGGAGTTACTTAGTAGCTTGTATTTGTGGTTGTAATACTTATATCAAGTGATTTTGGATGGTTGGGATAATGAATTTGAGTTAGGGTTTGAATGATTCACTTATCATACTTGTTGTATTGGTAGTATATGATATATATAGGTTGGTATAAGAGGTGGTAGTGATCATTTCAAGCTAAAATGAGATTTATACCTTAATTATAGCAAATTTCCAGAATTGAAGTTAAGGTATACCCTGTTCTGTCCGATTCTAGTTTGCCATGTTAGAGACCGAATTAGGCTTAGTCTAAAACATAAAAGTTATAGAAAATGATGTTTTTATAGTTTTCTGTAAAATTTCAGCTCAATCGGAGCAGCGTAATCTGTGAAAAGACCGAAATACCCTGACTGCCCCAGGTGAATCCAGTGATCAGTTTTGGATATTTCACCAATTTGGTCGTGTCTTTTCACCATGATATGTACTGAACCAGTATTTATCCAAAACATAAAAGTTGTAGTACTATGTCTTATCTTTCCAACACCCCTGATAACGCCTTAATCGGACTTTAGTAACTTGAGTTATGGCCATTTGAATTTAGTGCAGTTAACTATCCTGTTGGTAGGAATCCGGTTCTGTAAATTGGGAATATGACTCGCGTGTATGACAATTATAACCAATCTAGTAATGAGTAATTGCATTATCTTTGCATCAATGATCAGTTGAATGGACTGTATCTGAAAAGTTGCACCTTTGATTAGAGTCGTATTGGCTATTGATTAATTCTTGTTTAATTCTATTAGTAGTTTCATTAGTTAGTTAATTAGTTATTTTATATTCTCCAAAAATTTCCCATACTTCGGACTTTGGAAGAAACAAATTATCCCCAATCCCTGTGGATTCGACCCTATTCATCGCTATATACAAAATTTGTATCTTTCTTGAGTAGGTGATTATTATTGCACGGGTTCGACACCTATCAATTTTTGTCGCCGTTGTCTGGAACTGATGCCTGATTAATTTGTTTCTTTTTTGAGTTCATCTTGTTTTCATTTTTTTTCTCTTATTTTTTTTTTACTGGTTTATGGCTGCTGACAGTCTTTATTTTAGTGATAGACTGAATTTTATTCTTACAAAAGGAAATAAGGCTTGTGCTTTTTCTGATGATCAATATTCAGATTCACTAACCTTTCTTATAGAAAGAATAGCTGCTGCAACTTGTGGAATTTGTTATGCTACGGATCATTCGACCAGTATGTGCTTTGAATATCAAGATTACCTGAATGCCTATCTCAATAAGATTGGATATTTTTCACCTCAATCTCGAACATGGCATGACCCTTATTCAAATGGGTATGATCAAAGATGGTGGGACAACTCCAGCTTTAATTATACGCCAGAACCAATTGATTTTCAACATCAATATCAACAACAACAGCCATCATCTATATCAGGTATGTTTCTTGAAGAAATGGTTGAATTAATAGCTACTAACACATATCAATTTCAACAAGAGACACAAAGGATGATTAAAGAGACGGAAGATGGAAGGCGTGAATTGACATCTACAATGAGTAAATTGATTTCTCTAATTTGTGAAGAATTACCCTCTCAAACCATCATCTACCTTAAGGAAGATGAGAATGTAATTATCTTGACAAGTGACAAGGAGCTGCAAGAGTCTCAAGAAAATAGATCTAAAGATGCAATTGAAAAGGAAGTTGAGGTGCAAGAAATGAAACCCCAATATCAACTCGTCCAAGTGACTGAATCCAGTGAACAATCTCCAAATGCGGTGACATCTTCTCCATTCCTTAATCAATATTCTCCTGACTTTTATTCTTCAATTCCTGTTAGTGAGATTGACTTTATTATACCAGAAAATTTTGAATTTCATGACAGGAATAAATTAAGAATGGCAATGACAAAATATCTTGAACCAATAAATGTGCTTGATGGAGAAGTGAGTAAAGAAGTCAGATTATTGTTGACTTGTTTGGCGCCATCTACTAGTCCATGGAAGACCGTAACTCATGTACTCAAAGATTACACTATTTACGAGGGTTATCAGGACTACATAGAAGATAAAACACTGAAATGAGCTACACGATTTTATCTTCCGTGAATAAATATGGCAATGTCTAGCCAAAAATGTTAAAAAAAAGGCGCTTTTGAGAGGCAACCCAAATATTGGTTTTGTTTACTTTTTTTTCGTTGTTCATTGCTTTAAATTTGTCGTTTCTCACTTAGGTACTGATTGATTTTGATATTTTCCTCCACTGTAACTAGGACAGGGAATCTTGGTGTGCCCACGCGAGAAGGGCACGCAAAAAGTGACTCCCAAGGTCAGTGGACGTTTACCAATCTTGGCGTGCCCACGCTGTGTCAGTGACTCCTGAGATCAGTAGATGTTTTATAATCTTGGCGTGTCCACGCCATATTTGATGACCCAAAAACAAAAGAAAAAATTTTTAATTAAAAAAATTAGAAAGATAAAAAATAAAAATATTTTCCGTTTCAACCTTCAGTTTTGTTGTACAAAATTCATATTTTAAAAAAAATTAATTCAAAAAAAAATCCCCCAAAAACTATTTTTTCCCCTTTTCTTCTTTTTCTTTCTTTCTTCCTTTTTTCTTTCTCTCTTCTTCCCTAATTCCTTTCTCTTTCTCTTCGGCTGACACCACCTCACGTCCACGGCCTCCCCTCGCGCCACCACACCACCTCCACCCACGGCCTCTCCTCTCTTCCCTTCAAGCCACCACTGCTGCCTACGTATCCACGACGTGCGTAGCACCGCAGCTGTTCACCTCCGCCACTGACGACGTGCACCGTCGCACGCCGCCAGCGCCGCCGCGTTGCTGCCACGCCATCCTCGTGCTTCAAGGACATTTGATTTTTACTCCTCTCAACTCTTACTTTAGTATTTAGAGCATCACTTTTGAGGGTTGTTTGTTGCACTCACTTGCGATTCATCTGCTACATTGTTGCCTAATTCATTCGATAATTGCCTTCTGTGGGTTTGTGTTGAGATTTGGTTGGCTCCAGTGTGCCTCTGATTGCTTGCTTGTGACACACTGGCTTTTATTACGTTGATTGTTGCCATAGATTTAGTTGATTGTGAAGTTGATTGTGAATCACTAGCTGAGAGCAACCTGCGGGTGCTTTGAAATTGCTACATTGTTGGGACATTTGTGTTGACCTCGAGTGCTTACCTTGTACATTTTGTTGATTTAGTTGGCCATTTGAGTTGCTTCATTATCTGTGAGGTGCACCAGTGGTACTGGTTGGGGCATTTTGATTACATTTGTTGATTCTATTTGGTTGGCTGCCTAATTGAAAGCTAGAAACCTTGTGATTAAGTTGTTGTCCACATTTTGAACTGCTGTTGCTAGAATTGCCGGTTTCTTGGGACATTTGCTAATTTCAGTTGGTTGAGTTATGTAATTGATTGTCCTATTGGAGACATTTATTGAGATTTTGGGGTGGGCAAGTTTTGTCAGCATTTATGCAGAACTTGGAAGCGTTTATGCACCACACGGGTCTTACACCTCAATTAACGCCTCACCCACCGCTGTGACCCCGCCACGGTCCCCGTGATTTCAAGGAAGTTCCGTTGCCCTTCTTCTTGCTTTTGCTATTTAATTGTTACATTGAGGGCAATGTACCATTCAGGTGTGGAAGGGGGGCAGTTCGACTGGTATCTCTTTAATTTTCTGCTTTTGGTATTGCTTATCTTGGTGATCAACAATTACCTGGCAAACTCATTCTTTTATTGCTAGATGTGATTTATTCTATAATTTGGGCTTCAATGGCAAGTAAGAGCATGTTTCCTTGGTGAATATTGTGAGTTTGATGACTTTGTGTGAATTGTGGTTAACTTGTTTAGACAATGTAAATATTCTGCTGGCAACTGTTGTGTGGATTGGTCCCCTGTTGACCTTAGTTCTCCATGTTTAGGAGATGACGTGGGCCATGTTATTTAATTGTCTGGTATTTTGGTGTTTTATGCGCATAACATATGGCTATACTCTGCTAGTGTCGTCACTCAGTAACCGGGAGTTTCACCACAAGTGTCGACTCTCGCGTCAAAAAGTGGCGATATCTATGAGTAGGTGGTCCTAAAGCGGTGAAAAGTTGAGTAACTGGGCTCTTTCATCTAAAAATGTTAGAGTTTGCGTCAAAAGACTTGAATGGTTTGGGACTGGGCATTTATTCGTTCAAAAGAAAAAAAGGATAGAAAAACAAAAAAAAAGGGAGAAAAGAAAACGAACAGATGTGAAAAATATGTAAGCTTATGATTATGTTGGTCTGTTGATCCTTGGTTTTCAATGTTGAGATTTTGGTTGCTAGTTGGACCAATTGCTGACTGTTGCTAGTTTAATATTTTGATTCCCTGGACAAGTTAACTATGAATTGGACGAGTCTCTGATTTCAGGAGGTAACCGGGAGGATTGTCTTGAAATTTAGCCACTGAACCTTGATTTTGGTATAAGCACAACTTGGCAATAGATGATGTGAGAGCTGGCCATTGTTGAGTCCAATTATTCTCATGGTTAAGGATAAGCATGATTTAGGTGTGGGGGGAATTGAAAGAGTGTTAATTGTTAGTAATTTTATAGTTAATTTTCTCCTTTGTCCTTGCCAAATATTGTTTTAATTGTTAACATATACTTATATTTGGTATTTGGACTGAATTTCAAGAAATGAAGTACAAAAGTACAAAAAAGAGATACCATCTTGAGGTAAAGGCTCCACACATGAGAGGCTTCTAAAAGCTCCACAAACCGGGCCCACATGGTGCTAAGAAACGGACTTTCTTTCCTTTTGCCGATGAAAAGTTGCCTTGTACTAATTAGTCTACTAGCAATAGAAAACGAAATACAAGGGAACTTCGGTAGTGCTGGAATCCTTTTGTTTGGTTTTTTCCTTATCCGGTGGGGACCATGTAGGGAAAAAGGAGTTAGTCATTGTTTTTAGATAGGACAGTTTTCATTCTTGTGGGGGCTAGCCTCGTTTTGCCGTTTCTTGGTTTTCTTCTTTGCAGTCTCTTCTATTAGGATGACGGAAACATAGCTTTATTTTCGAGAATTACTTCTGCAATTTTGCATGAGATTTCTTCCATGAAGATGAACTAACTCCTTTTTTCTAGTCAAGGGTTAATTTGAAGATGCGGTTCCAAATATCTGTAAGATCGAATTATTTTACTTATTTCTTTTATTCATTGGTATTCGTACGTTTTCTGATTTAATTACTTATGATTGTTTTGTTATTTGAATGTCAAGGGCTCGACATTCGAATTAACCTAATAATCTACTATCATATTAATTGATTGAATCCGTAATTGTTCTATTGGTTAATACCAGTGGCGACTAGTGTGATTGATTTTATGTTAGAAAAACGTATGATCTAATTTAAACAAATCCTCGTAGTATGTTTATTAGTTAGGATTTGGACTTTTCTAATTCTTAATGCAATCGAGGAATTAAATCCTACAATCGTACTTAGGGTTATTTTTTGGTTAGAGAAATAGTTAACGGTCGTACATTGACTATCGAAAAAGTAAGGAAAGGTTGGTTGTTTATCGCATGTATGACAACTATAACCAATCTAGTAATGAGTAATTGAATTATCTTTGCATCGATGATCAGTTGAATGGACCGTGTCTGAAAAGTTGCACCTTTGACTAAAGTCGTATTGGCTATTGATTAATTCTTGTTTAATTCTATTAGTAGTTTCATTAGTTAGTTAATTAGTTATTTTATATTCTCCAAAAATTTCTCATACTTCGGACTCTGGAAGAAACGAATTATCCCCAATCCCTGTAGATTCGACTCTACTCACCGCTATATACAAAATTTGTATCTTTCTTGAGTAGGTGATTATTATTGCACAGGCTCGACACCTGTCAGTAATCTATTGTCAATTAGGGCATTAAATCCGTAATTGTTTAATTGTCTTGAATTAGTGATAACTGGCATGATTGGGTTTGTGTCAGGGGAACACGCGGGCTAATCTGAAATAACCCTGGTAGTGCGTTATTTGGTTAGTATAGGGCTCCTCTAATACGTAAGGCAATTGGGGAATTAAATCTTATGAGCGTACTTAAGATTATTTCTCAATTAAAGCAGTGATTAACGGCCGTACCTTAATCACCGACACAGTAAGGAGGGGTTGACTGTCATCACTTGTTTGGCAGTTATAACCTATTATTAATAGATAATTGGAATTGCTTGTGCATCGATGACCAATTAGGTGAACCATTGTTGAAGTTATTTCTTGGTTAGATCTTTAATTATCATTGCTCTAATTTTAGTGAGTTGTCATATAATTTTTAGTTTGCTATTTTATTTTTAGTTGAATTGTTTTAATTGTCATCGTTTATACAAAAACACCCCTTGTGTTACCCTGGATTTCTAAAGAGATAAATATCCCCAATCCCTGAGGATATGACTCTACTTGCCTTATTTACAATTTAATAATTATTTGTGAAAAAAAAGAATCATTCCATTCGAGTATATCGGATCAACCAAACTCTTCGGAAATAGGGTGAATCAAGTAACCCATTACACACCTAGAGTCCCTACTCCAGTACTTGGAATCGAGTTTTGGTTATTTTAATTGGCAATTAGGTTTATTTTTATTATTGCACAGGCCTCAACAACCTGTCAAGCTGACAAACTTTACTAACAAATAGACAGTGGCAAGCAGGGTCGTCTTCTTAGGAATTGGGGATATTCGTTTCTTTGAAATCCCAATTGGCAATGGGGGATTTTTGTCGAAATAAGAATAAGAGCAATTAAACAATTCAACCAAAAACAAATAATTAACTAAACGATTGTAGACAGGAATTAAATCAATAAAAGACGAGTTCTAGCCAAGGATACAACTTCACAAACACAATCCATTCATCCAATCATTGATGCAAGGGAGGTTCACTTAATTTTATTAACATGTTAGTTATAGTCGCTAATAAGCACTGATGACTAGTTTTTCCTTAATTTATTGATAATCAAGGTACGACTATTGATTACCTCTAACTTGAAAACACTCCTAAATATGACCGTAGGAGTTAATTCTCTAATTACACTAAGAACTAGAAAAACCTAATCTCAATCAATAACACGTTATGAGGGTTATTAAAATCAGATTACACGTTCCCCTAGTGTGTAAAAATGCTAGTTGCCACTGATATTAACCGATTAAACAATTACGGATTTAATTGATTAATTTGACAGGAGATTAATAAGTCACATTGAATATCGGGCTCTTGACATCCAATTAACAAAATAATCACATAAAAATTCAAGTAGACAACGTGCAAATATTAACAAATTAAGAAATGCATGAAAACTAATTCGATCTCACAGATATTCGAGAGTGCGTTATCACGTTGATCCTTGACTAGATGAGAAGCTTAGCCACGCCGCATAAGAAAATCTCCAAGCAAATTAATTGATTTCCAAGGTATCACGTTTTTCACTAAAAATCAAGAAGCGAAGGTTGTTTCTCCAGCGGGGAGTAATGTCAAACAGAAGGCACGCATGAACAAGAAAAAAACTGAGTGAAACATTCCCTAAACAATCACTAACTCCTTTTTTCAGTGGTCCCGTCCCGATTAGGAAGAAAACAAAACAAAAAGGTCTTTAGCCTACCGAAGTTCCCTTCTTTTTGTTTCCTATTACTAGTAGAACTCCTAGTACAAGTCAATTCTTCATCAGCACAAATATAGGAAATCCGTTTGTAGCATCCTGTGGAGCCTGACTTGTATTTACTTTTAGAAACTTCCCACGTGTGGAGTATTTATCTCAAGAAGATCTCCCTTTTTTAGCACTTTTCTGCTTCACTTCCTGAAATTAGTCCCAATACCAAATATAAGTATATGTTAATAATTAAAACAATATTTGGCAAGGACAAAGAGGAAAATTAACAATAAAACTACTAACAATTAATACCCTATCAATTCAAAGTTACATTACTTATCATTCATCCAAGATTGGATAATAGGACATATTCCGTCAGTGTATAAAAGGTTAACTCCATAATTAAATGATTTCCTTGCTAGACTGTCTGACAAGGAAAATTAAGAATATAATCCACGAAACAGAAAAGCTAGCACTTACATAAATAAAAAATTTTACTGATGCAAATTATTTGGTGTAGTCCTTAAATTATCCAAGTCGAAGAATTAATATATTGATTTTCTATGGCCGATCGGGACTTCTATTGGCCAGTGGACTTGCAGTCGTCGGATGCAATAGATGGTCAAGTTTTCTACGCAAATTAATCATGTTTGTTTACCGATCTTCTTGTTTAATTTCACTTCATCTAAATCTATATCTGCAGATCGAATGACCAGACTCTTAAGATATTATCAGCTCAAGTCAAGACATTATTAGCTTGTCTATCTAGCCTACTCCATTTCTAATTTCATGCCAGTCTTCGGACTCCCATAATCTATCTTTCCAGTTCCTATCCCCCATCTGTGATTATATTTCCAATTCAATCTTTTTTGGATCGTTTATGGCTCCCAATCAAATAATGCCTCACCAACTCCATGATCCATACCCATTAAAAGAGTTGACGATAAGAAAAGTAAAAGAATATCTTTACTTAGCCTCTTGAGGTTGTTTAGTCATAAGAAAAGTAAAAGGTTCTTTTGCATCTTAAGTAGATTGGTTTTACTATATTTTGTAGTTAGTTAAATACTTGATCGTTTACTGGCTCAACTTTTCCACGAAGACTTTCGGTCATCACATAGTTTCTTCCAACGCACAACGGTGAGTGATGCTTTTAAACTTGTACAAATCATATAGTTCGATATCAAAATAAATCCAATGGAGCATCATCTTCTTGGCACTTCTTCATCTCTACTACTAGTAATGTTCTTATTGAATTCTATTCTCGTCACCAGCCATTTTCCATTTGGCTGTAGCAAACAAGCTTATACTCATTCAAATGTCTCCTATATTGAGAGTGAACGGCAAGCTCTTTTTCAATTCAGAGATGGGTTGATAGATGAATCGAATCGCTTGTCATCTTGGATAGGAGAGGATTGTTGTTTATGGGAAGGCATTGATTGCCACAAAATCACTAGTCATGTCGTTAAACTTGATCTACAAAATACGAAGCCGTTAAACTCAAATAATGTATTTACTTATTGCAAAAATTGCTTGGGAGGCCAATTAAGTCCATTTTTGATTAATTTGACCAATTTGCAAGACCTGGACCTGAGCAAGAATAATTTTTCAGGAATCCAAGTTCCCACATTCCTTGGATTGTTGAAAAACTTGAGATACTTAAATCTTGCAAATGCAGTGTTTGATGGCAAAATTCCCCACCATCTAGGAAATCTCTCATGTTTACGGCATTTAGAACTTGGAGGTGTAACTCCCTCGTTAACGTGGAATCGATTGACGAAGAAGGATCTCAGGTGGATTGTTGGACTCTCTTTTCTGGGAAGCCTAGTCCTGTTTGGGGTGAATCCTAGTGCCGTTGAAGATGGGTTACAGACAATTAACATGCTTCCTTCACTAACACGACTGGAATTAGATAGTTGTGAACTTTTCATCAATCCTCATCTTTCACAGGTCAATTTCACATCTCTTTCTTCCCTTGAGCTCGGTGAAAATGATTTCAATGACCACATGGTCCCTCCTTGGCTCCATAATCTTACTAGTCTCTATGATCTTGGTCTTAGCTCTAATCATCTTTCTGGTCCAATTCATGGCCTATTTGAACAAATGACCTCTCTAGTTGATCTCGATCTAGGGGAAAACTGCTTTGATGTATCAACGTTGAAGTCACTTTGCAATGTAAGCAGTCTTAATTATTTGGATCTGACATGCAAGGGCCAATACCGAGTGAAATAGGCTAACTTCCGAAGCTGCAAGTATTGGACATTTCTTCCAACTCATTAACTGGTGTATTATCTGAAAACCACTCTGCGAAACTCGGAGATCTAAAGTTATTGAACCTACCTGAAAACTTATTCTCTTTGAATGTGAGCTGCTGGTGGTTCCTCTTTTTCAACTCCGAGAAATTATGATGTCATCCATCAAAGTAGGCCCGCTATTTCCTGCTTGGCTGCTAACGCAAAAGGAGGTTCAATGGTTAGAGATGCAGAATGCAAGCATTTCGGATAGCATACCCAGCTGGTTTGGAGTGCTTTGTTATGATATTGCATCAGTAGATTTCTCGGACAACAACCTAACTTGGAACTCGTTGGAGTTCAAACAAATGAAGGAGAGTCCTCCTGATGGAAATTCTCCAAGCATCGTTCTAAAGTCCAACAAATTGGATGGATCTCTCAAATCATTTCTATCTTATATTTACAAATTAGATCTTTCACAAAAATTTTTTACCGGACATATTCCATTGCCTGATGTTGGTCAAACTGTTGCATCTACTTTTATTCTCATACTCAGCGATAATCATTTAACAAGTAGTATCCCGGAAGACCTGTGCAAGTTGGAAAATTTAAAATAACTGGATCTATCCAACAATTTTCTGTCTGGAAGAGTTCCTCTGTGTTTGGGAAATTTGCCAGACTTGCGGGTCCTAAACTTGGCAAATAATAGTCTATGCGGTCAAATTCCGAGTTCACTGGGCAACTTTGGATTCTGCATTTGAATCGAAATAAATTCGTTGGGAAGCTCCCATCCTCAATGCAGCGCCTGAGAAATTTACAAATTCTTGATCTCGGTGACAATGGACTCACAGATATTTTACCAACATGGATTGGGGAAAGGTTATCAAAGTTAAAGTTTCTAAGATTTCAGTCAAATAACTTCCATGGAGTCATTTCTGATGAGCTCTGCCTGCTCTCAAGTCTTCAAGTGCTGAACCTAGTTCATAATTGTTTAATGTTGTGTCCTGGCAGAATCCAAGCAGATCATTCGTCAGTTATGCCAGGCTGGCATCTTAGCTGGAGGAGTTAGTTAGAAGGAATCTTTTCTGTTAGCCGGACGTCTGTATGCAAATAAGCACAATCCTGTATAAATAACTGAAGGATGTATTGGTTCAGACAGTTTTTGAGATCGATTCATTCTTAATTCATTCAGATCATATTTTCTCATTCTCTTCATTCTCTCTCTCTTTATCTCTCTTTCTCTCTCAAATTTGTTCTATTCCCTTTTTGTTTTCTCCTAATATTTCCTTGCTCAGAAAGTTAACCACAACAGTGGTATCAGAGCTGGTGGTCCTTGGACTATCAGCTGCAACTAGCCATGGCCGAAGGGACGAGGATGAAGAGCTTCGAAGAACAGCTACGAAAACAGGAAGCACGGATCCAGACCGTTTTGGACTCTACGGCAGCACTGGAGGAAAAGTTGGGAGATAACTTCCAAGATGTGAAGGCATTATTGGAAGCCAATCGACTGGAAATGAAGACATTCATGGCTGATATGAATAACCAGTTCAGTGCATTTGCGAGAGGTGTGCATGGTGATAGGGGGATTTTGGGGAGCCCTAACCATAACAGTGGGACTCAAGCTGGGAGAATGGGCGAATGAGGAACTGGTGGTGGAGTAACAGCAAGGAATCACTACACAGTGGCTATTCCTAAGCTGGAATTTCCTCAATTTGATGGGAGCAACCCTAGAGATTGGGTGAGAAAGTGCGAGAAATTCTTCCACCTTTGTAGAGTCTCGGAAGAGAGCCAGGTAGATATGGCAGAACTGCACTTGGAAGGGCAAGCTGATCTATGGTACCAGAACTTCAAAAAAGACAAGGGAGGAGTTGGTTGGAACGAATTCAAGGAGGAACTCTGTAGAAGATTCAGAGAACTGGGAGAGGATGATGCCATTGAGGAGTTCAACAAGCTGCAGCAAACCTCATCTGTAGTAGCTTACCAGGAGAGATTTGAGGAACTAAGAGCATTAGTGATGGCCAAAGTTCCCAATCTGTCAGAATCCTATTACATTTCTTGCTTCTTGGGAGGATTGAAGAATGAAATCAAGTCTGCTGTGAAAATGCACAAACCAGACTCTCTTCAGCTAGCTTTTGAGAAGGCTAGGTGGCAGGAACACCTCTTGGAAGCACTTTCCAAAAACAATAGAGTAACTCACAGGAGTCCGCTGCCATCTAGTTTCAGTAGGGGACACATGGGTGCCAATGGGAACAGGAGGATGCAGCCAAATAATAGTGAAGAAACTAAGAAAAGGAGTGACTCACAGCCTGTCTTTAAGAAAATCTCGCCTTCAGAATTTCAGTACAGGAGGGACAACCATTTGTGTTTTAAATGTGGGGAGAAATTCTCCCCTGGACACACTTGCAAGAACAAGGAGCTTCACATGCTGCTAGTAGAGGAGGAGGGAGCAGATAAAGGAGAGGAGGAGGAGGTCATAGAGTATAGGGGTACCAGTGCAGATCAAGCAGTAGTACTGGCTCTACACTCAGTCTCAGGTGAGTTATCTTCTAGCACCATCAAAATGCAAGGACTGTATGGTAACCGGCAGCTATCAGTTTTAGTGGATGGAGGAAGTACTAACTGCTTTATCCGACCTACGGTTGCGCAATTATATCCTGAGAAAATCAGGAAACATAGACCTTTCAAAGTCAAAATTGCAGATGGGAAGGTTTTGCATTGCGATCAGTGGGTGTCTCAGATGAAGTGGGAGATCCAGGGCTACCAATTTGAGCATGATGTATTTGTTTTGGAACTTGAACCTTATGACATGATAATTGGAGTCGATTGGATGAAGAAATACAGTCCCCTAACATTTGATTTCAAAGCATTGCAGATAACCTTTGACAGGGAGGGAGAACAGGTCCTATTGCAGGAGGACTCCGAGACTGCACAGGTGAAGCTTAGGAGAGGAGAGACTGCGGGCAAAGCCATCAGGCACAGGGTCAGGAAAGCTCTGCAGCAATCCTGCATGGTGAAGGTTCACAACTGTCAGGTGACTAGTATGCCTAACTCTCTTACTGAATTGCTGGCTACATATGAGGACATTTTCTCTGATCCTATAACATTGCCCCCATCCAGAACTCATGACCATAAAATACCTCTTAAAACTGAGGCTAGGCCCTTCAAAATTGCCCCCTATAGGTACCCCCATTCACAAAAGACAGAGATAGAAAAACAAGTCCAGGAAATGTTAACCTCTGGTATCATTCAGAAAAGTCATAGTCCTTTTGCCTCTCCAGCTCTTCTGGTGAAAAAGAAAGATGGCAGTTGGAGACTTTGCATTGACTATAGACAATTGAACAGCTTGACCTTCAAAGATAAATTTCCCATTCCCATCATAGATGACCTCCTTAATGAGTTACATGGAGCCAAAAATTTTTCCAAGATAGACCTCAGATCAGGTTATCACCAGATCCGAATGGCTCCTGATGACATTCCAAAAACAGCTTTTCGAACACATTCTGGTTTGTATGAGTTCCTTGTTATGCCTTTTGGTTTAACAAACGCACCTGCAACTTTCCAAGCTTTAATGAACTCTGTATTTGAACCTTATATCAGAAAATTTGTCCTTGTATTCTTTGATGACATCCTGATTTACAGCCCTGACCTTACGACTCATTTACATCACCTGTCCTTAGTGTTGAACACCCTCAGAACACACTCCTTCTATGCTAAATTGTCCAAGTGCGCATTTGGCCAGAATCAAGTAGAGTATTTAGGCCACATAGTCACTGAGACAGGTGTGAAGGCTGATCCAGCAAAGGTTGAAGCTATGCTCTCTTGGCCTACTCCTGCCCATGTTAAGGCCCTCAGAGGCTTCCTAGGATTGACAGGCTACTATAGGAGATTCGTGAAAAGTTAAGGGGTGATCGCCAGGCCTCTTACTGAGCTGCTTAAAAAGGGGCAGTTCTCTTGGAGTAAAGAAGCGGATCAAGCTTTCCAGAAGCTAAAGGAAGCAATGAGTACTACACCAGTCTTAAAACTACCAGACTTTACTAAGTCCTTTGTTTTGGAAACTGATGCAAGCCAAGCTGCCATTGGAGCTGTTTTGATGCAGCAAGGTAGGGTCATAGCCTATATGAGTCAGGTATTGGGTAGAAAGAACCAGACCTTATCCATATATGAGAAGGAGCTGTTGTCCTTAATGACTGCAGTTCAAAAATGGAAACATTATCTATTGGGAGGGCACTTTGTGATTAAAACTAATCATGAGAGATTGAAGTACTTACTTGAACAGAAAATCACAACACCCTTACAACAAAAATGGTTGGCCAAGCTGATGGGGATGGATTATGAAATTCAATATAAACGGGGAAAGGAGAATGTGGTGGCTGATGCTCTCTCTAGGAGAACAGAGGGAATGGAAGGAGGGAAAGGAAATGGGGTGGCAGAAGTGCATGTTGTGTCAGCAGTAGCACCTCAGTGACTCTTTCTAGTGGGCGATAGTTATGTTGGTGATGACAGTATCAAGGAACTGGTCTCATCCTGAGTACACTTACCAAAAGGAAGTCATACGGCATAAGGACAGAATTTTGGTAGGATCAGGATCTGACCTCAGGCAGAATTTAATTTCGTGTTTCCATGATACCTGTTGGGGTGGTCACTCAAGGATTCAGGGTACCTATCAGAGGATGAAGCCTTTCTTTTACTGGCCTAACATGAGGAAGGATATAGAGGTTTTTGTGCAGAGGTGTGATATTTGCAGCAGGAGCAAGTCTGAAAATTGTCTATACCTTGGACTGCTACAACCCCTAGCTATCCCAGATCAAGCTTGGCAACAAATTTCAATGGATTTCATAGAAGGATTGCCTAAGTCCTTAGGCAGTGATGCCATCTATGTGGTAGTAGACATGCTCACTAAGTATGCACATTTCATCCCTATAACCTCTCATTACACGGCTAAGGGTATCGCAGAAGTTTTCTTTGATCAAATCTTTAAGCTCCATGGACTGCCTTCTTGCATTGTGTTTGATAGGGACAGGGTGTTTACCAGCATTTTCTGGTAGGAGCTCTTCAAATTGCTAGGCACTAAACTCAGCTTCTCTTCTCATACCATTCTCAATCAGATGGCCAGACAGAGAGAGTCAATAGATGTGTGGAGACTTACCTTAGGAGTATGTGCATGCAATAACCAGGCAAGTGGAAGAAGTGGCTGCCTACATCTGAATGGTGGTACAACACCAACTACCACACTAGCCTGACCATGACTCCCTTTCAGGCCCTCTATGGATACAGACCTTCACAACTCACTTTATCCCCTACGCAGACACTAGTTGCTGCAGTGGAGGATTGGTCCAGAGAAAGAGTGAACTGGAATACCTTACTCAGGGAAAACTTGTTGCAGGCACAGAATAGAATGAAGCAATTGGCGGATAAGGGCAGGACGGATAGGAAATTTGAGGAAGGAGATTGGGTGTACCTAAAGCTACAACCGTACAGACAATCTTCTGTGGCTTTGAGAAGAAACCTAAAGTTATCTGCCAGGTATTAAGGACCATATTAGGTTGAGCAGAAGGTGGGGTCAGTGGCCTATAAACTGAAGTTGCCAGATGGATGTTCAGTGCACCCTGTGTTCCATGTTTCTCTTCTCAAGAAGTCTGCCAATAGGAGCCAAATCCACCCTACACCTCCCGAGGCAACTGCGGAAGGAGAGTTCAAGGTAGCTCCTAAGGCCATTCTGGACAAGAGAGTTATTTACAGGAAGGGTCAAGAGGTTGAGCAAGTGCTGATTGAATGGGAGAATTTGAATAAGGATAACTCCACTTGGGAAGATTGGTCCTTTATTCGAGTGCAATTTCCAGAATTGAATCCTAGGGACTAGGATTGTTTGAAGGGGGGAGCAATGTTGTGTCCTGGCAGAATCCAAGCAGATCATTCGTCAGTTATGCCAGGCTGGCATCTTAGCTGGAGGAGTTAGTTAGAAGGAATCTTTTCTGTTAGCCGGACGTCTGCATGCAAATAAGCACAATCCTGTATAAATAACTGAAGGATGTATTGGTTCAGACAGTTTTTGAGATCGATTCATTCTTAATTCATTCAGATCATATTTTCTCATTCCCTTCATTCTCTCTCTCTTTATCTCTCTTTCTCTCTCAAATTTGTTCTATTCCCTTTCTGTTTTCTCCTAACATTTTCTTGCTCAGAAAGTTAACCACAACATTTAACAGGATCTATTCCTCATTGTATTATCAACTTCTCAATGATGGTATCAAGTGAAACAGGAACTGATCTCTGGGCATTTGGCGATTTCACCTGGCTTCAAAACTTCAAGGGAGGAGGAGAACTTGAGTACTCCTCTCGGAACCTTTTGCGCATTAAAACCATAAGCCTCTCGACAAATAATTGAGTGGGTGAGATCCCTGATGGGATAATGGATCTGGTTGATTTGCTAACTTTGAACCTTTCACATAATCATTTCACTGGAAGAATCCCCGAGAAGATTGGCAGCTTGAAGCAACTTGAGTCGCTTGATCTATCAATGAATGAACTCTTCGGTGCAATCCCTGAAAGCTTATCTGCTTTAAACTGGTTAAACTTCCTGAATTCGTCACACAATAAGCTATCAGGGCCAATACCATCAGGGAATCAAATTCAGACCTTAATCAATCCATCTATCTATGAAGGAAACAGTGGACTCTGTGGTGAGCCACTCCCAAATGACTGCCTAGAACATAAATTGCCTACGAAATATGGGCATATTCATGATGATATAGGCCACGCGAGTCTAATTGGTCTTGGTTTTATGCTGGTATAGGACGGGGTTATGCTGTCGGGCTATTGGGAGTTTTGGGGATCCTTCAGTTCAAGAAGTCATGGCGCTATGCATACCTCAGGTTTCTGGAAAATGCCTATGACAAAATCTGCGTAATTCTTGCATTGAAGGCCAATCAGCTGAGGAGGAATTTCCATTGAGTAATGCCCTGTAAAAGCACATTTATTTTGTTTTTCATATCACGCAGCAGCAGCATACTCTCCTTGAGAATTTGCAATTTGTAGTCTGGTAATTTGTAATTTGTTTCTCCAAACGTTTCTAAAGATTTGACCGATTCTTATTCAATAAGAAAATGATAGCTCAATAAGTTATATCAATAAAATAATAACGCACCAAAAGCAGTAGATGATTCTATCATCAAATCAGTATCTTGTAAAGGAAATTTTCCCAATAAACTATTACTTGATTGAAGACCAGAAATTTCCATTCCTTAACTTTTGGTACTCTTGATCTTAAAAACTAGGTACCAAAACCTTAGTTGCTTTCTCTAGATTCTCTCTTTCTATTGGCAATTATTTTTACTTTCTCAAAAGTTTGATTTCTAATAATCCTCCTCTATTCTTCATATTTACATTGCATTTTCCTATGTTTCTTTACATTCCATACTATGAGAATCTTATTGATTTTTATTTACAACCGATTCTAAGGATGATAGGATGTGAAATAATTATTTTTCTATTCGCATTAGAATGCATTAAAGATTCTATATCGAGCAATTTATTGGTTGTTTATCTTGCGTACTGATCTAATTTTTGCGTCAACAGATTTAAACACTTTAGAAGAATTCTATACTTGTTTATGCTAATAATTGATTTAGTTGTTTAATTTCTAATTGATATACATTCTAGCTTTTCTGCCAACAACTCTTATGAATTACCAACTAATGATTTTCAGGTATTACATTAATTCTACCCACCTAAGTTTCACTCTCGAAACTTAATTTGACCAGATTAGCATAAAAACAAACTGCCCTTCCAATTATATCACTTTACATGAACAAGTATAAATTAAACTACTAGTATTTAGGGCACACACCAATATGTGTACGCCTAATAAAAAACATATTATTAAAATTTTGAGTAAATTTGTTGAAATCATTTTCAAAGGAATTGGTTTTATATTTTTGACAATGGGTATTGGAAAATTCATGAAAATAAGTATACAAATAGATAGTTATTTAGCAGTAATCCATAACCATAATCGATAGTTGATTACATTGGGTAGCTAGCAAGGGTAGTTAAAAAATAATATAAAATGACAAAATTTTATTTGTACCAAAAGCCCTCTTCCCCTTCATATATTTACAACAAAAGCTTTCTCCACCTTTACATAGAGCATAGATATTATTTACTCAAGGACAATTCATGTTCCCCCCTCCCTCCTCACCTTTTTGGTCAATCGTCAACTCCTTTTACTACTCTTACTCTAACCAATATTAGGAAATGACCCAACTGGACGAAGAAGATCTCACCTGTATATCAAAGCGGTTCACTAGACCAAAGAAGGGTTGCTTCATGTTCAAATCCGCTATTCTTTTTACAAGGCCATAGAAATTTCAAACACCTAATGCCCATTACATTTCCCTTGCGTCAACATAAATCCAAACATCAAGAAGTAATTCCACTTAATTATCCTTATTTTCATTTCAACTTTAGTTATTTCTAAAGTGATAATCATGTCTTACTATTCATTAAAGTAATCTACTATCAATTAAAACTCCATTAGTAAATTCCGTGCTCCACCCCGAATTTATTTCATACTACATGCTATCACAGTGGATCTAGAAATATTATAACATAACCACCTAGAAATTTCTTCAAGACATAATCCTTTTCAATAACATCACCCACTCATGATTTCAATCTAGAATTACCTGTAGTTTTAAGATTCAAATCAAGTGATCATAAAGCCATGTGAGAAAAACTAATGAACATAAATTAAATTTCTAACTCATCGATTGCCATAAATGGTCCTATTAGAAACTAATTCTTGCAATCATTAATTGGTAGACATGCTATAAAAATGTGTCCTAGGCCTCCTGATCTTCTAAACAAACATGTAAGAGTAGAAGGGGTTTCATGAACATCCTCCCAATGAAGAATATTATATGAACGGATCCCAATCACGAATTAAAGATTCGTGAAAAAAGAGATAAACCTTAAAAAACTGGGCAATTCCAATAAAGTTTGATAAGAGAATGAGATATTACTTAGGCCCTATTTGGCAAATAACTCCCAATAAATATCTGGGTGAAACTTAGGCCTCGTTTGGCGAATGAGTTTTTTAGATGTTTGTCTAAAATTTTATTGTAACTCACTATAAAAATTGTAGCAAAAATTT
Organism: Coffea eugenioides; assembly: GCF_003713205.1. Lineage (NCBI taxonomy): Eukaryota > Viridiplantae > Streptophyta > Magnoliopsida > Gentianales > Rubiaceae > Coffea > Coffea eugenioides. The sequence continues at coordinate 5,065,012 of NC_040045.1, forward strand.
TTAAAATGACAAACTTTTTTCTTTTCTTTTTATTTCTTTTTCTTTTTCATTTTCTTTCTTTCTTTCTTTTTTTCTTTTCTTTCCTTTCTTCTTCATCTCCGTTCCCCGTCCCCTACCACCTCTCCCTTCCAATTGGAACAAGAATTTTTTTTTGCTCTTTTCTCTCTCCCCTCCCCTCTCCCTCCTTTCCTGGGTGCTTTCTAGTCATGCGACCAGATTGGGCAAAGGGGTAAGGGAAGGTTGGTGGGGAAGGGAGAATGGGGGAGAGAGGTGGTGGGGAAGAGAGAGAGAGAGTAGGTGGCCTTCGGTGCCAGCTAATCTTGGTCAGTGGTGAGGTGGGGGTGGGTTGGGGTGGAATGAGAAAGGAGGAAGAAAAATTTTTTTATGTGTTTTGTATATTTTGAAATATGTAGTTTAAAAATTTTTAGCAGTTTTTTGAGATTACTGTAGTTAAAATTGTTAAAAAATTGGTAAGAAACAAACTTAGCCAAAAATTCATTTGCCAAACAGGCCATTAGTTCTAGGAATGCTTTGAAAATCCTTGTTAGAGGGATAGTGAAATTCTTGTTATCCATTAATATCTAAGGTCATGTTATTCAATAATGGTAATTGCGAATTTTTTTTTCTTTTTTGATTGATTTTTATTCATAAATTCAAGCTGTTATTCAAATTATAGTAATTTATTGTTGAATTTGGATTATTTATGTTGAATTTGGCTAGTTATAAAGTTAATTGAAGATGCATAAAAGTTTCATAAATAAGGCAGCCTGTTTCGACTTTGTTTTCGATGAGGTGTCGATTATGTTTGTGAACTTGAATGACACAAAGGGCAAGCTACTCCTACTACTGCTACTTATATTGCATTTGGGGAGGAGTCCCGCATCTCGCGCTGGAGTTGTTACCGGTGTAGTAAAATAGTAATCCAATATGCAATTAACGAATTTCTTATGTTTAGTTAAAAAGAAAGCGGAAGAAAACAAGAATATGAGAACAGATGGAAATTAATGTAAAACAAAAGGAAAAAAAAAGGCAAATTACATATTGAGTTTGTTTGGATAGAGAGAATTTGGTTTGTTTAATTTATCCTCACAAATCCCAATAACCTTTTTATCTTCCCAATCACCTTTTTATCTCACATACATCACATCACAAAAAGTGCTACAGTAAATATCTCAAATAAATCATCCAAATTCTCTCTATCCAAACAAACTCATTGTATTTCTTATGATTTAGTATTTTTGTACATAACCCCCCTATAATTTTAAAAGTTATATATAATCCGCTCATAATTTGGATTAAAGTGTCAAAATAACGGAAATAATCATTTGTAAAGGAACCTATAAAAATGTCGAAATTATTCTTATTTAAAAATTCAAATGGTTGAAGTGATCAACATATATAAACATAATATGCATGACACTCTAACCCTGTATGATTTTATATTTTATGATATAACCCTCTTATGATTTAATGTTTTATTATGTAACTTCCTTATTGTTTTCACTATATATACATAACTCGCTTGTAGTCAATAGATAATTTTTAACTTTATAAAGGGGCATTTTTTATATTTTAATTGATTCCATTATGGATTGCAAATTTTGTTACTTTGATACTTTAATTCAAATCATAAAGAGATTATATATAACTTTTAAAATTATAGGAAAGTTATGTACAAAAAAATACTAAACTATAGGGGGGTAAAGTGTAATTTGCCTGTATGCAGCGTCCCGCCCCTTTCATGTCACTGGATTGGGAGGACTGTAGTATGAAAGGCTGCATGCAACTGTAGTACGCATCTCCTTAATACTACTACTACATCATTATTAGCTAGTGTTATTATTGATTTGGTAGTAGTACTCCCGTCACTTTTGCTGCATTATTAATCAATTGTCACTTGCGAGAAAGCTTGATAAAAAAAAAAAAATCATCTCCAAAAACATGAATTTTTATGTTATTGGCAAAATCTGAGTCATGAACCTTCCGGAACGTTCGTCAGTCTAACAAAAACACTTGCCTTGTTATAAAGTGAACTAGAAAAATTACCTCGCGGTATAATTTTTAGAAGAATAAACTAAATACCATCCGTTAGCCAACCACAAGTGATTCTTAGACTGTTTATTCCAAAAAATTGCCGAATAATGATATTATGAAGTATGTAACTACTTTATGCTGCTGTTTAAGGGATTCACATTTTCTAGTGTCGGCAGTGTACACTTAGTGGTGGCTGCACTTAGTGGTGGCTGATGAGTAGGTTTTGAAATTAGAAAGATAGATTGAATAGATGATAAAATTTACTATGTATTCTGTAGTTATTGTTGTAGTATCTATTTACATATTTTGTCTTTAACATTTAATATTTACGTCTATTATATTCTGTAGTTGTTGTTGTAATGATTTCCACGAAGACTTCAAGTCATCGTGAGCTATTGTTCCGAATTAACCATTGAGGTTCTTGCGTGAATATGTTTGTACTGGAGAACGGATATATATGTATATCTAATGATGATACATAGGACAACTGAAAGAAAAATACTTATAAACAACCATAATCTTCGCGCTATATAACATATGTTTTGCTGAAGAACAGACAGAAATTCAAAATCAAACCCGTACGATTGAGCTTCATGCGACAATTTTATTTAATGTGGGCATGGATAACCAACCCATTGTTTATTTATTTACCATTTTCGTCTCCGGCATTAACAAGCAGGAGTACATTTGATTTCATCCCTCCTTCAGTAGATAGCGATCGAGAGGAAGGAACTGATCAGGCAGCACGAGCATAGGACCGTAGCAGGGATTGGAAATTTACCTCGTGATGAAGGTAGGGGAAAACCATGATGCCTCCATAAACAGGAGAGTTCTGCAGATAGGGAAGAACATGATAAACTAGCACATTAGGTGGGATGTAACCGCCCTCAGGTGCGATATCTTTTGAGATAGGTATTCCCAGGAACAATAGATTAACGCCTGGATAATCAGACCAATTGTCCCAGCTCCGGAAGAGGAGACTGGTATCGTTTGGAGGGACAAACTGACAAGATGGGTTGTCGAAAAATTCCACCCGCACCTGATCAACGACTCCAGTTCTGATAGTTGCGTCAAGAGCAGGGTCAGGAATAGGACATTCCGCCGCTACGGCTAAGATCACATTTGGGTATCCCTTAAGTGCCCGAGCAAGATCATCCAAGTAAGTCGTGTTTCCGCTGTGGATGTGAAGCTCTACGCCATCTAAAACAGCTGTGCCGAATGGACGGTCGCTTGATTCACCGCCTAAGTAAGTGTTCCAGACATAGGCTGCCACTTCTTCCGCATCTTCGACGGAAGTAAGGTTCGGTTGTCCTGCGAGAGAAATAAACACTTTGGTCTGATTATTCTGGCAAGATTCTATGTCTGATGAGCTCGGCCAAGGATGAATTATGTTCAATTCAGGCATCTGGCCGCTGCCAAAATTTTCCAGAAAGGCAATATTCACGTCGGTAGCGAATTCTCGCCTGCAGAACTCAGCCAAACTTGATGGTTCTTTATGGCCTCGGCCCCAGTATTGGACAATTCCGGCAGCTTCGGAGGACCCAATCAGAGAAGCAATCAACAACAGGAATGTCATTGCTGAGAACAGTGGTTGCAAAGAGGCAGCCATTTTTTTTTCTTTCTTTTCGGTGATTTTTGGAGCTTTGCTTTGGTGAGTTCACTTGCACAATGACTGACCATTTTATAGATGAGTTTATCTCAAGTGGATGTTCAGCATCTAGAATATCCAAACATCCGTACAAGAAAACGTGAATGGCACGATTTCTCATTTCTGCTCTCAAAAAGGTGAATGGTATTATTTTTGTGTTTTAATGTTGCTAGAGACTACCGTTGTGCTCGCCTAACCTCATCCACAACTGGACGAAGAAAGATCCTTTTCTTTCTTTTTTTTTTTTTGGGACATTACATGGCAGCTACGGGAAAAGTGGATCCTTGAGACCAAGGAGGACTGAATTACCATTGGATTAGACGAGTGCTCCAAACATCCTCTAGATTTTAGAAGAAATTGCATATTAAGTGATAATTGATGGAAGACAAAGTTCGAACCTCGATAAGAGAAAACTACGAGTTTTGCTCAAAATATAAAATTTCCATGAACATTCTTGAAGTAAAAAGAGTGCTCAAGTAATCTACGAAATCCTTCAACTATGGTACAATAAAGTGAAATGAGTGCCTTTCAATGTGCAATAATGGTAGGGGCAACTATATTGTACTAGCCCCGCGTGAATGGTCCAGCTGCCTCTCACCAGTGAACTTTGAGGTCACAAGTTCGAGTCTCCGTTCCGCTGGATTCCTCCGCGCACTTAACGCGTTCGGGTCGGGTTGGGGCGCCGGGCCCGGGCCGCAGGAGATTATTCGGGCCCCGTAAGGATTGACCCGGACACCCCTGTGTCCAAAAAAAAAAACTATTGTTCTAACCTGATCTAAATTATGAATGTCTCACTGCTGCTTCAAGTGCAATTTTAATTTACTGATAGGGTGTTAATTGTTAGCAATTTTATTGTTAATTTCCCCTGTTATCCTTGCCAAATATTGTTTTAATTATTAATATTTACTTATATTTGGTATTGGACCCAATTTCAGGGATTGAAGCAGAAGATTATCAAAAAGGAAGGACTTTATGGAAAATAGGGAGACTTCTAAGGGTTTCAATCCTTGGGCCCTTGAATTGGTGGGGGACCACAAGCTAGTGAAAGGCATTTGGTCATTTGGGCTTCGAAGAAAGCAACGTAGAGAGACTTGGAACAAGAAGTACTTGGGAGGCTTTGTCCACATGTGTGGGGACCACCTAAATAGCTTTTAGTCATCTTTCTTTTGTTGCTTTAAAAGGGGACAACGTACAGAAGCAAAGGATATCGAGGGCTTTAGTTTTAGTTTTTTAGTTTAGTTATAGTTTTCTTTCTTTGGACTGGCCTCTGACACACGCCAGGTATTCGACAATATTCCCCAACGGGGAGATTTTCTCATGAGGCGTGGTTAAGCTTTTCTAGTCAAGGGGACAACTGACGATTTGGTTCAACAATTACTGTGAGATCGAATCTGTTTTAATTATTTTCTTCATTTATTGGTATTTATATGTTCCTTGATTTTAATTGCTATGGCCTTGTGTATGATTGATTAGTGCGCAATAATTAATTATTCATATATGCTATTTTTGCTAAATAGGGGTAATTGAATCCGTAATTGTTCGTTATCTCTACCTCAGTAGCAACTGGCGTAATTGGGTTTATGTCAGGGGAGCATATGATCTAATTTAAACAAACCCTCGTAGCGTGTTTGTTGGTTAGGATTGGGCCTTTCTAATTATTAATGCAATCTAGAAATTAAATCCTACGGTCGTACCTAGGATCAACCCTTACTATGTGCACAAATATTCATACCGATGTGCAAAACTTTGGAATGGTCCTAGTTCGATATATCAGTAATAGTAGAAATGTAAAGTTCAATACTTCCACCTCAAAAGTAACTGCAAAATATGTCAGTTGGAATGATCCCATTTAATTATGTTACAAATATATCACTACTAGTAGAAATATAAAGTTCAAATCACCCCTTATTTAATTATGTTAAGTTGTTAAGATTTTCCCACTCAATCCTTCTGACGTTTGGTCTTAAGCAAGAAAATTTTTTTCCTCGCCCTCAGTGTGAATGCGACTCTCATGTATAAATAATCTCATAGCAAAACATGTTCTTACCGATCACAGAAGCGAAGCTTGTACACAGGAATGTATAGATTCCAGTTACATCCAACTAATCACTGTTTAAGCATACGAATTAGCCATCACGGGCTAAGACAACGGAGGCAATTCCAGTTGGTTCTAGATAAAGGGATCTTCCTCTAACCTGCTGTCACATCCTTTACAGGAGCCAAGACAGCAGAAACTATGTCCACAGCCGAGATATGTCTCTGCTGAAACATAGCCAAATTCCTTGCTGTCCATAGCTAGTATACCACCACATTGAAAGCCAATCTCCTGACCTGATCAACAAATGAGTTTGAGTGGCAGTCCAGGTGCAAGTGCAACCGCTTTGTGATACAACACGGAGAAAAAGATTTAATGGTTAAGGTCGATAATTCAATAATTAGAGATCTTGTTTAGGCTCAAAACCCTCTTCTCCCTCTTTGCTTCTTAAATTCCACCCTTCAATCCTATGTTATTGAAGGCTCAAAACATATTGAGCCTTCAACTGCTCATCCTATTTTTCTAGAATTTTAATTAATTTATTTATTTCAAAAATTGATTCATGTCTTCTGTTTGGATTCATGTCTTTGTTGCTTTTAATTCCTTAATTTTAACGTAGCCCCAAACACGGCATATAATAGTCACTCTCTTAATAAATGCAATTAATTAATCATACCAAATATAACGTTTGGATTAGGTATTGTAGCACACCTTAGTTTTATTCTGTTCCCTATTTTACTTAGTTTCAAACATGCCCTACAATAGTCAACCCTCTAATAATGCAATTAAATAAATATACCAAAAATATCTATACATATTTGAAACTAAAAATAATTGTATCCGTAATAATCAATATAAAAAATTAACTAAAAAACAATCTTTGACTAACATAAACTAATAATCTAAGTTCTTGTCCTCCAAAGAAATAACAATATTCCAAATCATATAAGTTGAACAGCTTAGCAAATTAACAAAATTGACTAACAAACACAACACAAGATTACAAAATATTCAACATTTTTGTATTCTTTTCCGAACTAAAATTTACAAATCATACCCAAAAAAAAAAAAACTAATTTAAGTTCCTATCCTCGAAAGATATAACAAGATTCCAAATCATATAGTTGAACAATTTAGCGAATTGGCAAAATTGACTAAAAAAAAATACAAGAAGAGAAAAAATATTTTTTGTATTGCTTTCCTAACTGAAATTTACAAATCATACCCAAAATTTAGAAAAAATGAAATATACTTATCAGATACTTCAATTTTTAGAATCATCATGCACAAAAAATAAAAAATAGCTCTAAATTTCGGCCCAGACCTAGATCTAAAATTGGACCTAAATTATTTATAATCAGACGTTATTCATGCTATTAGAATTGTTCGAGCATAAAAAAGAAATATAATATTTTTACCTATTCTTTTGTTGAGCAATCAAAATTAAAATTATGTTATAGTTATGACTAAAGAAATGGAGAAGGATACTTTGCAACTACTTAAAGTTTTTATTTAAACTAAAGACATATTGAAACTAGGAAAATTAGTTTAGAAAAGATAATTTGAAAATAATGCACAAAATTTGGCTCTATAGATGTAGCATCTACAGAAAAGGACGATTTGCATTCAGGGGTTGTGGGGATATGGAAAAGTAGCACGGAATCGGGTTGCTGCAAGGTAGAGTATGAGGACAAGGGAAGAAGGAAGTAGGAAAGTGGTGATGTGGGGTCGTAGAAAAAGTTAAAGGAAGCTAAGATCCTGTTTGGAATGCTATTTTCTGCCAGAAAATTGCGTCGTTTTCCGTGATCACATTTCCCTATTACCTTTTTTCCTCACATACATCAAATCGTCACAGTAATTTTTCCATAGAACATGACGGAAAATGCAATCCAAAAGGAGCGTAAATTTACGCAATGATACTAAACTACTTAAAGTTTAAAATTTCAATTGAAAATATTAATATTATGAAAATTAGTTTAGGAACGACAATTCACAAAAATTACACAAAGTATGGCTCCATTTTGATGGGTTACTTTTAGGATGCTTTTAGAAAACTTTCATAATGGGAATATTCTTTTAAAATCTTTATATGCAGTATTTTTTGGGTCTTTTTTGAAAATTTTTGGTATGTTTTCATTGATGGCATTGAATATATTTAAAAGTGGTAGGTAAGTAATAAAATGAGTCTCAGGAATAGAAAAGAATAGTTGGCAATGGGAGTGTAGGTAGCAATTGGTAAAGATTTAAGTTGACTAAATTTACTTAACAATATTAAATTTACTATGGATTAATCTTATATACACTGATATTGTATACACTATCATTATTAGATATATGACATATGTGCGAAATTTGAATTTAAAATTCAAAATTTACTCATATGTCATCTATTCAATCGTGATAGTGTATATAAAATTTACTCATTTACTTTATAGAAATATTAGATTTACATTTTATTATCATTTTATGAGATTAAATTTACTTAACAATAAAATTTACTTAACGATATTAGTTTCATATTTCCATTTTACCTATTAAATTTACTTAATAATATTGCTGTAACAATAATATTTTTCTATCACGAATACAAGATTTTTATTGTTTATGGACATAGATAGACATGAAATTGTCCACAATAATAATAAAAAACAAGATTCATCTTATTCTCTCATGCTATTTTTTTTGTTTTTTATGTTCCTAACATTAGGCCTTTAGTTTTTCTTTATAATAATAATAATAATAAAACAAAACATGTAGCCTATGTAAAGTAACATACTCTATTCAATTCCTTTTTCTTCGCTTTTGTTTACAATATAATGCATTTCAGCATAATTGATATTACATTGACACGCCCTCGAATTCTTCTTTTATCTTTTTTTAATCATATAAAATTTTATTACTTCTTTAAAGATATAATCCCTTTCATATATATAGCACGAGTCAGAATGCTAGTCCAATCACACGTTGTCGAAGGTGATCAACTTCTTGATTGATCAGTTTTTATATCACTCGTGTCCTCATCAAAATGGGTGCCCATTGAAAAAAAGTCTCGTGATTAATTTCCACGAATTATCCGAGTTGCGTGATGCAGAGAACCTCTGCCTAACTGTAGACTTTCCACAATACCACGTGTATGGAATTAGTACATCATTTGAAATTTAGACATCGACCGTACAGACGTGGATTGGTTTGATAGAGTCTGCGATTTTAAAGGTCAATTGTCCAATAGGGATCTCGACATTTTACAGCCACCTCAGGTGCTCAGGAATGAACGGTTCCTGTAGCTGATAGGAGGATATGCCTCCCAAGGGAGATTTTCTCAAAAAGCAATATCTTTAATTTTCCATGGCGGATTGAGACTTCCATCGTCCACTTGTCCCCACCTTACCCGTCGCCAAGTTTTTCCACACAACTTTAATCATTCCGATATCTTTAATGAATGGCGATATCTTTTGGTTTGTCTTTTTTGCTGTTACAGATAATACTGTATGATGTAAAATAGTCGAGTTTTGACAGAGTAACTGACGTTTCTTTTTTTAGTTGTGTTGCATATGTTTGAATTTTAGTGCATGTTTTTATCTGTCATTAAAGCGATGATATATATCAATCGTGTTGGATGATTTTCAATAATTCGTTAATGAAATATGTTTTGTTATGAAAAAAAATATATGAGAATAGATACGTCAAATAGTCTACTGACCTATATTGTTGAAGGTCTGCACTCTTGATTGGCCTATCTGTGTTGCATTTCCTGACCAAATTGTAATTGATGGAATTTAGATCCGATCAAGGATTACTCCACAGGGGATTAGTCGGGCCCCGTAAGGATTGACCCGGACACTCCTGTGTCGAAAAAAAAAAAAAGAGGATTACTCCACAGAAAGGACTACACCTAGATCCACACAAATATTTTAATTTTTTTAGTTGTGCACTCATCCACTCTAATGGAGAATAATTGCAAGATCATTTGCTTAGCAAAGTATGTGGATCCTACTCCGTACGTTTTGTCGGCTATTCTTGGAAATGGACTATTCCATCCAACCGGTTTTTACCCGAGTGGTCCATGCCAATAATTCTGACATCATTTGACATATTTTCTGGGAAAACTTTTTTAAGTGGCTGCTTTTTTTTTTTGGTCGAAAGGATAGAATTAAGTGGTTGTCATTTTATCAACAATTTTCTATAGACATAGATAAATGATGCTTTATTTGAACTTTTTTTTGCCAACAACGATATATTGTATAACTTATTTTATCCTAATCTGGAAGGATGGGGAGCCTAAGGAGGCTTGTGTTAGAGTCTAGTGGGTATACAGATTCAACTAAATCAAGAAAGTACTATAACACTAACCTTAAATTTTTTTGCTGCTAGTGAAATTTGAACCTACACCTTAAATGTGTTAGATTTAAATCCCTCCCTAGAAGCCACCGAGCTTTGATGCTTTATCTGAACTTGCTTTTGCGAATATTATTCCTGTCACGTGACTGCATTGGATAAGCTTATTATCAACTGCCACTTGTACTAACTGACAAGCTCTTATGTAGTTGAGAGAAAGCCTGATAAATAAATTAAACCGACGGTCATGGTAAATTTCTTCTCATGATTCGTGAATGGAGTTAATTGCTACCGAAATAGGAAAAAGGGACAGGAATGATTGTCAACACAACCTTTCTTGAACGGTGTAAAAGCGGTTCAGCGAGTTGCATTAATTCGCCATCAGCTTGCAAACCCTTAGAATATAATGTTAACTACTGTTCATATTGTCCCGTACAAGTTAGTTGAGTCAAAATTACTTGTCGCTGTCTTCCCTGCTGCATAAGGGATTTACATTTTCTATGATCAGTGTAGAGTATTATCATGCTTCATATTGAGCCATTACGAATAAAAGCCCTAATGTTTCAATGTATGGACTAAGTACATAGAGTGATAAACTAAGAACTAAAAACCATCAAGCGTATTATCATTCTACTAACAAGAACTGGACTTGATTAATGATAATTATAATGCCATAGCTTTCAACTCGTTCCAAGTGAGAACTTACAAAAAGTAGTTCAACTCAATCAGAGCTCCTGTACTAATCCTTGTCACCAATCCATAAGCCCTGACGTTACAAAGAGGAAAAGTAAAAGGCAAATAAGTGGGTGGGGTTGCAAACGAATTGAAAGCAGCTCGAGTTCGAGATTGAATCGAGGTCGATCAATATTAAATTCTAACTGATTAAGTCGAACTCAAACTCGAAAATATTCAACTTGATAGCTCGCGAACCAACTCGATTATATAAATATATATTATTTTTTATTTTAATAATAAAATTATATATATTTCTAATATTTTATTATTTATTAAAAAAAATATTATTCTATTTATTTTAAAAAAATAAATTTTTTTAAACTCGAGCTTGAATTGAAACTCGACTCGAACTTTACGTTTTGAGTTCGTTGAACTCAAATTTGAGTTTGAGTTTCATAAAATTAAATTGAGATTCGACTCAATTAGATCAAATTCGATTTGACTCGTCTCGTTTGCACCCAGAAGGAAGGACCTTAGTAGTGATTCCTATCAATTTATTTGATTTACGGTTTCAGTTCTGCCTGGGAAAGGGTGAAGAGGCACCGCTAGCATGGCTGTAGACCTAGTAGCTACAATAAAGGCATCGAGTTGCCCCGCCAAAATTCTGGCCAACCTCCATCGCCAATTAACCAAAAGATATTTTTATCATAGCTAATATTTTGAGAATAGGCAATAAGGGATAACCCAAGATTAGTAAGTAGATTTTTTACTAAAGGAGGAGAAGGCATTTGGAGAGGTAGGCATGCAGTTGAGCAACTTTAAGAAAATGCTCAAGATAAGGAAGACGAAGAGAGGCGAAATTTTCAGCCTTTTTGGTGATTTTCGGTGTATGCAGAGAAAAAAATGCCCATGAATTGCTTTGATCCATGGCTGCCCTTCACGCGGTGTCTTCGTACGTTTCGCACTGGTACTAGACTACTAGGGTGTTTATCGGCCGATAATTTGATTAAAAATTCAACTTTTTTTTCAATTTTTTCAACAATGTCAACATCCGATTACCGTTCAAACTTTTATTTAGTAATTGAATATTGCAAATTGGATTACGACCGAATAATTAGTATTTCAGTAAAATATCCAAAGTTTTAGATTGATTTTCTAATATATATTAGTTAAGTATATTTAATATGTAATTAATAATGTAAAAAGTTATTAATATGTTCATTAATATGCTTTTAAGGTCATATATTTGTCTATAAACATATATTATAACTTATAACACTATTGATTGATACATCAATATGCAATATGATATATTAATAGGCATGAAATAAATAAAATATTTAATTAAAATATGAAATTCGGTAATTCAGTTGGTGGTAATCGAAAATTCGAGAATCGAAATTCAATATCAAATCACAAACTGTTTTGCCAAAATTTAAAATTGGATCTTAATCGGTTTTTCCAAATTCCATTTTACCGACATTCGATTTTCGATCTAAATTGAATCAATTGATTATTCGATTTTTTTTTTTCAAAGTGTGAGCACCCCTAGCTGGCTGGTACCAGGGTAGCAAGCCAAATTACAATTGACCAGCTGAATTGACAGTCCAATTCCAGTCTCTTTCTCGTCTTTATAGCAGTCTATCGCAAAAGATTTCTCGTCTTTATTGTTCCGTGCTTCAACCGGTAAATTTAGACGGCGAGGGATATCTATTTGGGCAGGGAAACACCATGCATTTAGGTGTCACTGCATGACTTGCAGGAAAAGTTATCGTGCGGGCCATGACTTGAACTCATCGTGCTCACTAGAGGTGGCAATTTGGATTGAAATCCATTTATCCATCCATATAATCCATAATTAAATGGATTTGGATTATCCATTTATAGTATTGGTTTTAAATGGTTGACCAAAGTAAAACCATTAAATTAAATGGATTTATATGGATTATCTATAAAAACCATATATATCCATTTACTTAAAAATCAAATAAAAGAAATGAAAAAGAAATAACTAAAACCATATATTTCTTCACGTTATTGAGCAGCGAGTCATAGAGTGAGAAAGTCACCAGAATTAGACCCGCACACAAACAAAACAGGACCAACTAATTTAACCATATATTAACTGCACAGTCTGCACCCACACATGGATGTGGATTTACCGAATAATAACGATTAAAAAAAAAAAAGAAAGTCCCAGTAAATATTTTGCACTACCAGTAATCTTAGCCACCTTTATTAGTTTCTCTTTGGTTTATCTTCATTGTTTATCCCTTCGTGGATCATTATTATTATTAATTTTTCTCTTTTTCTACTTTTACACTTGTAATTAACAGATTAAAGACCTTGTCCTTCTCCTCTTCTTGGACTTGGACCAGTTTAGTAGTAGTAATAAATTGCAGTGCTTAATTGATATATCAGGCACTCAGGAAAGAAAATTAAGGTTGTTCTGGTTATTAACTTCACGTCTATCATAGACATTTTATTTTGGATCATTTGGAGATAAAAGCGTCTATAGAAATGTTAAAAAGATTATAATCTGTGGCTGGAGAAGAGTAAAGACTGAACAATTCTGATTTATATTGATGTATACTTACTTTATGGAATGAAAAATATAATATCTGATGAGTAATAAAGAATACATACACACACTTATAAAATCTAAGTATTTTGTCCTTTTTCTCATTCATATACACCTAAAATTTACAAGTACATAAAAAAGTATCTTCATATTACAAGAAATCGTAATACAAAAAAAAATAAAATATATAAATGGATTATAAATGGATAATTGGTTTTTATTTAATCCATTTAGATCCATTAAATGGATCTAAATAGATTGGATAAATTTCATCCACCATCCATTAAGTCAAAACCAATTATGAACCATTTATCCATATTGCCACCTCTAGTGCTCACTAGCTATTGGCTACTGCATCAAACACGTCCCCCAAAAACGAACAAGAGAAAAAGGGTATCCAATGGAGCATTTCTTGCTAACTTGCTTGGTAAAAAAAAAATGGAGCATTTCTTTCCTTTAGTAGTTTCTAGCTAATTACTTTTCTTTTCATCAGCCAAATTCAATTAGGTGAGATGATTCCTCGAAACTACTGAGCCAAGCTCAGGGGCCACCCACTTTAAGTGATTCCCAGACAGGTTGAGTCAAAATTACTTGTCGTTATTCTTGCCCTTACAATTCAAATTTTTGCATTCTGGATAAAATCTGAACCATGAACATATTATCCGCGTCTTGAGTCCGACAAAAGCACTTGCTTTGTCGTGCAATAAATTAGAAAAGATACCTTACTGTATACTGCTTGGAAGAATAAACTGAATACAATCTGTCACCGAACCACAAGAGTAGCAATTGAATCGGTTAGCTTGATTAATTCTTGGACTGTTTAGTCCAACAAACTCGCAATTATTCCTTGCTGAATAATGGTATTGTGTAATGTGAAGCATTCAACTACTTTATGCTGCTGCTTAAGGGATTTACATTTTCTATAATCAGTGTAGAGTATTGGCATGCTTCATATTGAGTCATTACGAATAAAAGCCCTAATGTTTCAATGTCTGGACTAAGTATATAAAGTGATAAACTAAGAACTAAAAACCATCAAGCGTATTATCATTCTACTAACAAGAACTGGACTTCACTAATGATAATTATAATGCCATAGCTTTCAACTCGTTCCAAGTGAGAACTTACAAAAAGTAGTTCAACTCAATGAGGAGCTCCTGTACTAATCCTTGTCACCAATCCATAAGCCCTGACGTTACAAAGAGGAAAAGTAAAAGGCAAATAAGTAGCAACTCGAATCCGAATTCGAGTTAAGTTCGGTCAATATAAAGTTTGAACTGATCAAGTCGAACTCAAATTCAAAAATATTTAACTTGTTAGCTCGCGAGCCAACTCGATTATATAAATATATATATTATTTTTATTTTAATAGTAAAATTATATATATTTCTAATATTTTATTATTTGTTAAGAAAAATAATTATTTTATTTATTTTTAAAAATAAAATAATTATTTTATTTATTTTTTTATTTTTTTATTTTTTTTAAGCTCGACCTTGAGTTGAAACTCAACTCGAACTTTACATTTTGAGTTCGTTGAACTTAAATTCGAGTTTGAGTTTCATAAAATTAAATTGTGATCCAATTCGATTAGGTCAAAACTCGACTCGATTTGACTTGTCTCGTTTCGCTTGCACCCGAAAGAAAGGACCTTAGTAGTGATTCCTATCAATTTCTTTGATTTAAGGTTTGACAGGTGTCGAGCCTGTACAATAATAATTACTAAAAAGTTCTAATTATCACCACAATTAATTATAGAACAAATCCAAATATTGAAGCAGGGACCCTAGGTGTGCAATGGGTTACTTGATTCACCATGTTCCCGAAGAGTTTGCTTGATCCGATATACCATATTTGTCTATAAAAATATTAAATTTGCGTACAATAACAAGTAGGGTCGATTCCACAGGGAATGGATAGGAAATTGTTTCTTTCCAAGTCAATAGAACAAAATTCGGGAAGATTTGATGGAATGCAAATAAAAATAAAATAAACCAAATTCAAAAGCTAACTCACCAAGTACAATTTACTAAAAATAGCAATTAATAAAATTCTACCCAAAGGATCAACTTTTCAGGCACGGTCCAATTAAATGATCATCGATGCAAAGATATTTCATTCATTCGTCACTAGGTTGGTTATAGCTATCAACAAGCTCTGACAGCCAGTTTGACAGGTGCCGAACCTGTGCAATAATAATTACTAAAAAGTCCTAATTACCACCTCAATTAAATAATTATAGAACAAATCCAAGTACTGGAGCAGGGACCCTAGGTGTGCAATGGGTTACTTGATTCACCCTGTTCCCGAAGAGTTTGCTTGATCCGATATACCGGGTTTGTCTATAGAAATACTAATTTTGCGTACAATGGCAAGTAGGGTCGATTCCACAGGGAGCGGGTAGGAAATTATTTCTTTCCAAATTAGTAGAACAAAATTGGGGGATTTTCAATGGGAGATAAATAAATAGAATAAAAGTAAAATAAAAATAAAGCGAACTAAATTCAGAACTAACTCACAAAGCACAATTCAATAAAAATAGCAATTAACAAAAGTTCTACCAAAGGATCAACTGCTCAGGCACGGTCCAATTAAATGCTCATCGATGCAAAGATATTTAACCTTTTCATCACTAGGTTGGTTATAGCCATCAATAAGCTCTGACAACCAGCTCTTCCTTACCTTTTCGACAGCCAAGGTACGACCATTGACTGCTTCCCTAACCAGATAACAACCCTAGGTACGACCGTAGGAATTTAATTATCCAATTGCATTAAAGCTAGAAGAACCCAACCCTAACCAATAAACACGCTAAGAGGGTTTATTTAAGTTAGATCTTGCGTTTCCCCATCATAAAACCAATTATGGTGGTTGCCACGAGGTGTTAATTAAATGAACAATTACGGATTCTATTTAATTAACGTGGCAGTAGGCTATTAAATTAAATCAAATACCCGGCCGTTGATATTCAATCAATAAAATACCCATGAACAATTAATTCAGAAAACGCACGAATAGCAATAAATTGGGAGAAATAATGAAGATTCGATTAGATCTCACAGATATTATGGACCGCGCCGTCGCGTTAACCTTTGGGTAGAGGAGGAAATTAGCCGCTCCTCATCGTGTCAATCCCGCGTGGTTTAATTGAGTTCATTCAATTAGTTGCCGAAGAATTGGAAAAGTGAAATAATGAAGGAATAGTTTCTTCGTATTCTGCGTCCGAAATGGGGCCCCGCGCACAAGGGGAATCTTCTTCCCTAACTGCGGCTAGAGAGGAAAGAAAAACCCAAAAGCGTCTGACAGAGAAGAGACGAGACAGAAGCTAATGTCCTCCTAATTTCTACTGTAATTGCTGCCGCAGTAGGAAGACGAAAAGAAAACAAAAGACGGCGTCTGACCAAAAAGTAGAGAAAGAAAACTAAAGCTAGGGTCCCCTGATTCTGAATCTCCTTTTCCTTTTTATATGTAGCGCCGCCCAAGAGAAGTCAAGAAGAAAACAAACGTCTGGCCCAATTGATTGCAACAAAAGCTAGCTTTTAGAGTTTTTATCCCATGCTCCTCGCGGTTCACGTGGACCGCAGTCCGGCTTTCGGTTTCGTGCACCTTCCAAGGCGTGGCCACGCTCTAAAATGCAAGGTCTTCTGGAATTTTGCCTCGCAAGATCATTTTTTATGCCGACCACCTACAATTCACACAAATGTCGAATATGAGTGAAACTCCAGTTCTTAGCACCGTGAATAGTCAAAATTAGGACAGAATAACAGTCCAAAATACACCAAATAACCGTTCTATCAAATCCCCCCACACCTAGACAATGCTTGCCCTCAAGCATTTCGGAGCTCAGAAGGACAACCAAGAGAGCAGAGGCCATGTAGTAGTCTATACTAACACAAGCATCTAGGGTCCCTGACAATATCACCAAAGGTAAAACACACCGGACATGTTGTAATTCAAAGAATATATATGAATACTAGAAACGCTCAATTCAACATCACGGAATGCCATTACCATAGGCTTGCACGTTTATCACATCTCCACCACTTAAAAGTGAACTAAACACATAAATCAAAGGGACTTTAATAGGGTTGTAATGGGGCTCAGGTGAAAGGCGGGTTAAGAAGGTATGGATAGGGGGTAAAGTGTCAAGAGAACGTCCGAAACTCACCAATAACCACAGTGCTCTACTGGAGGAGTTTCACTAACAAGACAGTTTCCATTTGCTATACACCCTGTACAAGTGCCCCAAGATTTTTTTTTTTTTTTTTTAAACTGCTCGCAAGGCGTGGGCACGCCTTGTAGCCCATAGTCCTCTGGTCACGAGGTCTCTTCACGATTGTTTTTTTTTTTTTTTAAAGAGAAAGTCCTATAAGGTGCGGGCACGCCCTGTAAGCCGAAGTCCTCTAGTCAGTGACCTTTTCCAATTTCCCCTCCTTTACACAAAGATAACATCATATAGCTCCTAATCTAACAGCACTTTCAACCCCAAATTCGTTTGCTTTGCGCAAATGATGGATTTCAGACATCTCTTGACAACACAGGGGTAAACAAGAAAGTTTAAAGACGTCTCGGGTTAACAAACACGGATAACAACCAAAAGCGAAGGATAAAAGTTCAAATTGGTTCACTATTGGGAAATAAGATGAGGGCTTGGTTTTAGATAGCTAAAGAGAGTTAAATTCTAAATGCCCTTATCATTTCAAATGCATCCAATTCATCAAAATACGGTCTTGACATGTACAAAATAGCAAGTTCTAGAATGTTCAAACCATGTGCGATACCCACTCAATCAAACAAAATAGAGCAAACAAGAATAATATGCTCAAGTAAGGCTTAAAAGCTCCCCAAAAGTTACAAAAATGGGTGAATTCCAGCATACTCAACATTCAATGACATTGCCAAGGGAAACAAAATGCACAGCCAGCATATACGACCACATACCCACTCACTTTGATTATATCATTCATCACAGCAACATGCCCCAACACTAACAAGCATAAAAATAACCAAAAAGACGACTAACTACAATGTTTTTTTTTCTTTTTTATGTTTTTTTTTTCTCTTTTTTTTCTTTCTTAAAAGTAACAAAGCAAAAAGAACTAATGAAAAAGAACTAATGGAAACCACTCCCCCACACCTAAGACCTATATTGTCCGCAATGTAACCTGGAAAAATAATTCGCAAGGGCAGAGGGAGCGAAAACTTCCCTGACTACTGAAAAGGTGCGGCTGGAGCCTAAGGAGGCGGCGCACAGGTGCAGGTTGTGTGTGGGGGTGGCGAGCAGGGCTGTGCGGCGCGCGGTGGGGCAGCGCAAGAGAGGAAGCAGGCTCGCTGGGCGCACTGTCGCTCGCGGGGCTAAGGCGGCGCGCGACTGGAGAATAGCGCAGGGGGCTGGCGCGCGATGGAGAGAAAGCCCGCGTGGCTGAGGCTGCGCGCGCAGGTTGGTGCTGGCTGGCGCAGGGGGTGGCTGCTCAGGTGGACCAAGCGATGGAAGGCGGGCGGCGGGATTGGACCAAAACAAAGAGAAAAGTCTGGAAACGTAGGCAATAGAAATTTGGAGAATATTGTCCAAGACTAGTCAAAGAAGAAGGGAAAGTGGAAGGAGTAGGGTCTTGGTCAAACTTTTTTTTTTTTTTTTTCGCTATCGGAGGGGTTGGAAGGCGTGGGCACGCCTTGGAGGGCATTTTCTTCTGCCCACCACATGTAAATGATGTCCAAACGAAAAATTTTTTTTTTTTTGCTAGGCGTGGGCACGCCTTGGAACCCCTACTCTTCTGTCCAACACCACAAAAACCATCAAAACATTAAAATAAAACTGAAAAATCATAAAGTAAGGAAAAATGATCACAACTAATATTGTAATTCTTGGGTTGCCTCCCAAGCAGCGCCTTTCTTTAACGTCTTTGGCTAGACACAGCACCACTCTTCAGTCTGGATGTAATTGAATTTTCCTTGTAATTGGTGGCCCTCCTCCAGGATCCACATGGCCATTGAGTGCAACTTTTTTCCTAAATTTTCTCTCCATTTTTACCTCATGAATTGCTTTCACCCTATAGGACTTGTTCGCAGCAACCTTGGATTTACCCCTATAAGCAAACTTAGAAAATTCTTGCACAGAGGGATTAGTGGTATACATAGCAAACACAGAATGAGAGTTAACAGGATGTTTCATTGTATCAAAAATATTAAAGTGGACTATTTCTCCATCAAATTCCATCGTGAGAGTACCCTTACTAACGTCAATTTTAGTCTGGGCAGTACTCAAAAATGGTCTTCCTAATATAATGGGTGATGGATTTGGGGCACTTCTATCATCCATGTAAAGCACATAAAAATCAGCAGAAAAAATTAATCCATCTACTTGCACTAAAACATCCTCAACTATCCCATCCGGATAAGCACATGTACGATCAGCCAATTGAATTATTATCCCCGTTTCTTTTAAAGGTCCTAAATTTAGGGAATCATAGATTGATTTAGGCATCACATTAATAGAAGCTCCTAAATCTATCATGGCATTTTTGATACTAGAATGACCAATCTTACAGGGGATAGCAAACATACCTGGATCTCCGCATTTGGGTGGGAGTTTCCTTTGAAGTACAGCTGATACATTCTCTCCTACCATCACTCTTTCATCACCCCTTAGCTTTCTTTTGTTAACGCACAAGTCTTTCAAGAACTTTGCGTACTTGGGTACCTGCTTGATCGCGTCCAATAGGGGGATGTTTACTTGAACTTTGCGGAACACATCCAGGATTTCTTTTTCCTTCTCTGCCCTCTTTGTCTTTTCCAACATGCAAGGAAAAAGAGGTAAGTTAGATTTAATAGTGGGCGGAGAAGTGAATGTTACCTTAGGATCCTTGCGAATACGCCCTTCCTCTTCGATTTCCTTCTCTATCTCCTCTTCACTTTTGCTTTTTGAACTTTCCACTTTAGGCCCTTCCAGTTCCTTGCCACTCCTCAGCGTCATGGCACTTACATTCCTGGGATTTATCTCGGGTTGCGATGGCAGTTTCCCATAAACGTGGGACTCCAAGCGGTTGATGGCAATTGCCAGTTGGCTTATTCGAATGTCTTGGTCCTTCTTGTCAGCTTTGGTGTCCTGCTGGAGCTGCGCGGTATTCGCGGCTAAGGATCTGATCTCCTGTTGAAGCTGGGTAGTAGTCGTGGCCAGGTTGGTAGTAGTCGTGGCCAGGTTTTTGACTAGGTCCTCCAGAGAACTTCCTGAGTTGGAGGACGAAGGTTGCGATTTTGGTTGCCATGGCTGGTGGAATCCTGGTGGACGATTTGGAAATGCATTTTGTTGCCTGTTCCCATAACTGAGATTGGGATGGTCCCTCCAACCCGGATTGTACGTATTGGAGTATGGGTCGTACTGCCTGCGGGGCGCAGGCACGCCTCCGACCATGTTTACCTGTTCCGCCCCGTCCTCTTGCAAAATGGGGCACGAGTCTGTGCAATGGTCCATGCTAGTGCATATTCCACACATCTTCGCTCGGGGTGCGTCTCTCATGGCTAATTGCCTAACAACTGACGTCAATTCTGACAGTTGCTGCTGTAAGGATGAAGTCTCTACCTCGTTGACTCTACGGGGAGGGTTGCTCTCACGGGAGCCAAATTGCTGGGAGTTCTCTGCCATGGCTTCGATGAGCTCCCACGCTTCCCTTGGTGTCTTGTTTGCCAGTGCTCCCACACTTGCAGCGTCGATGATACTCCTATCGGTTGATTGGAGCCCTTCGTAGAAGTATTGGATTAACAGTTGCTCACTAATTTGATGCTGCGGGCATCTAGTGCACAACTTGTTAAACCTTTCCCAGTATTCGTACAAGGACTCACCGGGGTATTGTTTAATGCCGCAGATCTCCTTCCTCAAACTCGCAGCCCGGGATGCAGGGAAGAATTTTTCCAAGAATTTCTTTTTCAGCTGCGCCCACGTGGTAATACTACCTGCTGGTAGGTAGTACAGCCAATCTTTAGCTGCATCTTTGAGAGAGAACGGGAAGGTTCTCAGTCTAATTTGCTCTTCAGTGATCCCAAGAGGTTTCATACTAGAGCAGACCACCTCGAACTCCTTTACGTGCTTGTGGGGTTCTTCGCCAGAGAGACCATGGAAAGAGGGTAAGAGTTGAATCAATCCCGACTTCAGTTCAAAAGCAGTATTCTCAGCCAAAGCGGGGAATGTGATGCATAAGGGCTGGTGAGTCAGCTCCGGAGCAGCCAGTTCCCTCAATGTTTGGGTGTTGGCCATGCTTTCTTCGTTTTCCACTGACTTGTTTGCAATAAATAAATGCCCTTCTCTTCGCCTCTTGGTCTCTTGCCTCCGCCTACGCGCTGCTTTCTCAACCTCAGGATCGTATACTAATTCACCTGTGCGAGAAGAACGGGGCATAAACTAGCAAAAATACCAAGAAGAATAAAATAAAATAAAAACTGAATTTAAAAAGAAACAAATAATCCAAACGCCAACTCCCCGGCAACGGCGCCAAAAATTGACAGGTGCCGAACCTGTGCAATAATAATTACTAAAAAGTCCTAATTACCACCTCAATTAAATAATTATAGAACAAATCCAAGTACTGGAGCAGGGACCCTAGGTGTGCAATGGGTTACTTGATTCACCCTGTTCCCGAAGAGTTTGCTTGATCCGATATACCGGATTTGTCTATAAAAATACTAATTTTGCGTACAATGGCAAGTAGGGTCGATTCCACAGGGAGCAGGTAGGAAATTATTTCTTTCCAAATTAGTAGAACGAAATTGGGGGATTTTCAATGGGAGGCAAATAAAAATAAAATAAAATAAAACAAACAAAATTCAAAACTAACTCACAAAGCACAATTCACTGAAAATAGCAATTAACAAAAGTTCTACCCAAAGGATCAACTACGCAGGCACGGTCCAATTAAATGATCATCGATGCAAAGATATTTCATCCATTTATCACTAGATTGGTTATAGCCATCAATAAGCTCTGACAACCAGCTCTTCCTTACTTTTTCGACAGTCAAGGTACGACCATTGACTGCTTCTCTAACCAGATAACAACCCTAGGTACGACCGTAGGAATTTAATTACCCAGTTGCATTAAAGCTAGAAGAACCCAACTCTAACCAATAAACACGCTAAGAGGGTTTATTTAAATTAGATCTTGCATTTCCCCATCATAAAGCCAATTATGGTGGTTGCCACGGGGTGTCAACTAAATGAACAATTACGGATTCTATTTAATTAACGTGGCAGTAGGCTATTAAATTAAATCAAATACCCGGCCGTTGATATTCAATTAATCAAATACCCATGAACAGTTAATTCAGGAAATGCACGAATAGTAATAAATTGAAAGAAATAATGAAAGATTGATTAGATCTCACAGGTGTGATGGACCGCGCCCTCGCGTTACCCTTTGGGTAGAGGAGAAAATTAGCCGCTCCTCATCATGTCAAGCTCACGCGATTTAATTGATTTCATCCACGCAAACATCCAAACAATTAATTCCAAGGAGCGGAGCGATGCGAATTAACTAAGGAACGAATGGGAAATTCCCTTGGTTCATTTTCTTATATTCGGTCGCTCCTGGAGCAAAGCCCAGAAAATGGATAACAGCGATGGAAAATTGCAGCAAATCAAAAGCGAACGTCAAAGGCGTTTACAGCAAAAGATTGAAAAGGTCAACTCCTAAGCTAGTCTAAGTTGCGGCTGAAGAAAGCCAAAAACCCCCAGTCAAAAGCGTCTGACTGCTCACAAACCTAGGAAAAGAAAACTAAGCCTAAAAAGTAGATGATCCTTGAATCTTCCTTGTTTCCCTTTTTATATCCGCCGCCCAAGAAAGTCAAGCAGAAGCCCACGGATGTCTGGCCCTTTCTTTGCTTTTCAATTGAGGCCTTTGGAGTTTTAATCCTGTGCTCCTCGCGGTTCACGTGGACCAGGGTCCGGCTTTCGGTTTCGTCCGCCTTCTAAGGCGTGGCCACGCCTTGGAACGGGAAGTCTTCTGGAAATTCACCCTGCGAGATCATTTTTCATGCCTACCACCTATAATTCACACAAATATCGAATATGAGTGAAACTCCAATTCTTAGTACCGTGAATAGCCAAAATTAGGACAAGATAATAGTGCAAAATACGCCAAATAACCGTTCTATCAAAGTCAAGGTACGACCATTGACTGCTTCTCTAACCAAATAACAACCCTAGGTACGACAGTAGGAATTTAATTACCCAATTGCATTAAAGCTAGAAGAACCCAACCCTAACTAATAAACACGCTAAGAGGGTTTATTTAAACTAGATCTTACATTTCCCCAATATAAAGCCAATTATGGTGGTTGTCACTAGGTATCAACTAAACGAACAATTACGGATTCAATTTAGTTAATGTGATAGTAGGCTATTAAATTAAATCAAATACCCGGCCGTTGATATTCAATTAATAAAATACCCGTGAACAATTAATTCAGGAAACGCACGAATAGCAACAAATTGGAAGAAATAATGAAGATTCGATTAAATCTCACAGATATTATGGACCGCGCCTTCGCGTCGACCTTTGGGTAGAGGAGAAAATTAGCCGCTCCTCATCATGTCAAGCTCGCGTGATTTGATTAATATCATCCACACAATTGCCCAGAAATTAATTGCCGAGGAATTGGGGAAAATGAATTACTCGAAATAACAACAAAGAGAAACCTGGCTTCGTCTTCGTATTGGAGCCGCAATTACAAAGCAAAAGGCTATTCTACTTGCTGCCGAAGAGAAAAAGGGAAAAGCGTTCGACGGTAAAAAGAAACAAAAGCTAGCCTAATTGATTGCTACCTCAAAGAAGAGCAAACGTCTGACTTTTTAAAGCGAGCAAGAGCTAATCTAGGAAATCCCTCTGCCGTCTGGCCCCTTTTCTTGTCTTCTTATATAGCGCCGCAGGAGAAGTCCACCCAGGAGCAAAGCTTTTCTCTTCATTGGGGTTTTAATCCCGTGTAGCTGGTCCATATGGACCTAGCTTCCTCATTCTCATTGCCCTCGACCTCTGGCCCTTTCTTTTTTTTTTTTTAATTGAAGCCGCTGCCCGTGGTCTCTCAAGGGTCAGGAGGGACTAAGCTTTTGTTTAAAGGTTCTGATCCAGTGCTTCGGGTTCACGTGGACCGGGATCCTTAGTTGGCTTTTCTGCAATTAATCCCGCAGGTCCGTCCTTTTGATGTACCTCTTTCGGTCTCTGGCGTGGGCACGTCCTGAGACAAAAAGTCTTCTGGAAATTTGTTCTGCGAGAGCACTTTTACGCCAACCACCTACACTTTACACAAATACCAAATATGAGCAAAATCCCAATTCTCAGCAGCATGACTAATCATAATTAGGACAAAATAATGGTGCAAAGTGTGCGAAATAACCGCTCTATCAAATCCCCCCACATCTAGACAATGCTTGTCCTTAAGCATTTCAGAACTCAGAAATACAATCAAGAAAGCAAAGGTCATGCAGTAATTTATACTAGCACAGGCATCCCGCAACCCTGACAAGGTCGTCAAAATGAGAATGTACTGGACAGGCAATTTAGGATTAATTCATTGTTTGGGGGTTCGATTCTGCTTGTCTTAATTATTGTTGTCTGCCACGTGACACCAGTAGGGAGTTCTTGTGTTTGTTGCCTTGTCGTCGTTTGATAGGGTAATTGTCTTCCCTTCGGGATATTGGACTACTGACTAGTGGATATTAATTGTTAATTGTGGTCCCCTATCTGTATTTGGTGGTTGGTTGGCTGTCTCTGAGCTGATTTACACTTCGCCTGTGGTCACCGAATGCCTCCAAAAAAGGCAACAACTGCCGGGCCGTCTGGGTCCCAACCTAGTAAGCGACGAGCCCCGGTTCAACCCCCAATTCGGTCCCGTTTTGGCCTGAATAAGAGCACTATGTCTCTCGGGAAGTGGGGGGAATCGGTCGCTGACCTTACGAGGGAGCAGCGGGACCGGCTTAACAGCTTAGTGTACCGTCCCGTTGCCCCTTGTAAATGCTTCCATGCCCCAATCCTGAACCATTTGCAGATTGCCCGAGAAGTTAAATAATTGTTCCCGGCAATAGGTTGGGAAAAGTACCTCACCATTGGTTACCCCACGTTTGAGGAGCTGTGTTGTGAATTCTACTCCGCCTTCGAGTTCTTAAAAAATGAATTCATCACTTTGGATGAGGAGGGGACTATTCACTTCAGATTAAGGGGCACACAGTATAGTATGTCCATTAATGAATTTAATCTGACTTTGGGGTTTGTTAGTGAAGATACCATTGCATCTGGGGCATATATAAACAGTGCGTGTGACTACACTAGACCGTTTTCTACGGATTACATTGACATTTGGAGGGAGTGGTCCACGGATCGTCAACTTTACAATCCGAGTCAGTCCAAGGCCTCTCATCTAAAGGATCCTGTTTTGAAGGCCATCCATCGGCTTTTGGCGCACAATTTCTCGGGCCTGAAGGATTCCTCCGGCACTCTCATCAAGACGGAGTTTTATTTTCTTTGGTGCATGTGCAACAAAATTCAGGTTAACTTGGGATGTTGGGTAGCCACCCAAATGCAATCGGTCATTCAAAAGTATAATAAATCGGTGATTCTGGGCTCACTCATTGCTCACTTAGCCATTCGATTGGGGTTGTTAGACCTCGACGGAGAGCACCGCTTCGCTCTGCCTCGTGAGATAGAGCCACTGGATTTGCGCAGCTTGGAGCGAATGGGGGTTATTTTCAAAATGGGCGATGTCTATCAGTTTACGCCCCCTGGCGAGGGCGGACCACAGCCCCGGGTGCCTCCGACTGCCCCCTCCACTGACTCTCCACCCCATCCGGATCAAGCGGGCCCGTCTTCCTCTCATACTCCTCCTGTTTGGGACTCTAGCTACCAGTACTTCAAAGATTCCGCTGATGAGCTAAACACCCAAGTGTCAAGATTAGATGGCCGTCTTGAGGCGCTCCAGGTGTTCGCCCGTATTCAGGCAGACAATCAAGCGGCCTTCTTCGCTCACATCGGATTCACCCCGCCTCATCCTCCTCCACCTTAGTGCCTCAGTGCCCTCTCTCGGTAGTCAGGGAAGTTTCTGTACTTATTCCCCTCCTACTTCATTTGTCATTTCTACATTGGGGACAATGTAGATTTTAGGTGTGGGGGGGGATGGTTGAGGATGGTTGTTATTATTTCCTTTTACTACCATTAATTCCTTTTACTGCAAAAAATATATATATATATAGGGGTGTCTAGTTAGTTGACTTTCTTTCTATTGCTTCGTTTCTGAGCTGTTAGAGCATGCTGCAATGATGAATTGTACAATCATGGTGCATGGGTATGTGGTCAGATATGCTAGCCGTGCATTTTGCTTCCTTTGGCAATGTCGTCGAATGTTGAATATGCTGGATTTGACTCATTCTTGTAATTTGGGAGCTTTTGAGCCTTGTTTGGGCACATTATTCTTGTTTGCTCTTTTGTTGTTTGATTGAGTGAATATCACACATGATATTGGCATTCTAGAACTTGCTATTTTGTACATGTCGATACCACATTTTATTGAACTGGATGCATTTGAAATGATAAGGGCATTTAGGATTAAACCTCCTTTAACTTCCTAAAAATCATGCATTCATCTTGTCTCCCAATAGTAAACCAATTTGAGCTTTTATCCGTCGAGTTTGTTTGTTAGCCATGTTGATGACCCAAGACCTCTTTAGACTTTCTTTTTCACCCCTGCGTTGTCAAGAGATGTCTGAATTCCATCATTTGAGCAAGGCAAATAAATTTGGGGTTGCAAGTGTTGTTAGATTAGGAGCTGTATGATGCTATCCTTGTATAAAGGGGAGAAATTGACAAAAGGCCATTGATAAGAAGACTCTATCTTACAGGGAGTGCCCACGCCTTGCAATACATTCTCTCTTAAAAAAAAAAACCTGAAGGAAGTGATCAGAAGACTTTGGCTTACAGGGCGTGCCCACGCCTTGCAAGACATTCCTCTTTAAAATATATATATATATATATATAGCGGCACTTGCTCAGTGTGTACAGCAGGTGGAAACTGTCTTGTTCGGGGAATTTCTCCGGCGAAACATTATGGTTACATGGTGGGTTTCGGACAGTCTCTTGACACATTACCCCCTGTCTATACCTTCCTACCCCACCTTTACCTAAGCCCCATTACAACCTTATCGAAGTTCCTTTGATTTGTGTAGTCAGTTTACTTTTCAGTGGTAGAGATGTGATAAATGTGCAAACCTATGGTAATTCCATTCCGTGGTGTTGATTTGAGTGGTCCTAACATTCATACATTTTCTTTGAATTACCACCTGTCCTGTGTGTTCTAATTTTGGCAATATTGTCAGGGATCTGAGATGTTTGTGGTAGTATAGATTACCACATGACCTTTGCTCGCTTGGTTGTACTTCTGAGTGTCGAAATGCTTGAGGACAAGCATTATCTAGGTGTGGGGGGATTTGATAGAGCAATTATTTGACACATTTTGCACTATTATTTTGTCCTAATTTTGGCTATTTAATGTGCTAAATATTGAATTTTTGCTCATATTTCATATTTGCATGGATTATAGGTGGTTGGTGAAAAAAATGCTCTCGCAGGGCAAAAATTCCAGAAGACTTTTTGTCTCATGACGTGCCTACGCCAGAGACCGAAAGAGATACATCAAAAAGACGGACCCGCGGGATTAATTGCAGCCAAGCCAACTAAGGAGCCCGGTCCACGTGAACCCGGAGCATTAGATTAGAACCTTTAAACAAAAGTTGTGGGCCTCCTAACCCTTTGAAGACTACTGGCGGCGGCTTGAATAAAAGAAAGAGAAAGAAAGAGAGGGGGATGGATGTTTTTTTCAGGAGATTGGCTTTTGCTCAGAGGGGCAGACGTTTTTTCTTCTTTTCTTGTTTCGAGCGGCCAAGGGGAGGAAGGCCAGATTCACGTGTACTTGAGACATTAGCTTTGGTTTTCTTTTCCAGAGCGGTCAGACGATTGCAGATTTTCGTTTTGCTTTTCGACTGTGACACTTTGACTCCTTGGCTCTTATTTTGGCTCTGTATAATTTACTTTAGCTTTTTTTCGTACATTGGTGGCTCCAATACGAAGACGAAGCCAGATTTTTCTTTGTTATTACTCCGATTAATTCACCTTCCCCAATTTCTCGGTAATTAATTCCTGGGCCATTGAGTGGATGATATTAATCAAATCTCGCGAGCTTGATATGATGAGGAGTGGCGAAAATCCCCCTTCTACCCAGGGATTAACGCGAAGGCGCGGTCCATAACATCTGTGAGATCTAATTGAATTTTTATTATTTCTTCCAATTCGTTACTATTCGTGATTTTCCTGAATTAATTGTTCATGAGTATTTTATTAATTGAATATCAACAGCCGGGTATTTGATTTAATTTAATAGCCTACTGTCACATTAACTAAATTGAATCCGTAATTGTTCATTTAGTTGATACCTAGTAGCAACCACCATAATTGATTTTATGTTGGGGGAACGCAAGATCTAGTTTAAATAAATTCTCTTAGCGTGTTTATTGATTAGGGTTGGATTCTTCTAACTTTAATGCAACT
This sequence comes from Coffea eugenioides, assembly GCF_003713205.1. Taxonomy (NCBI): domain Eukaryota; kingdom Viridiplantae; phylum Streptophyta; class Magnoliopsida; order Gentianales; family Rubiaceae; genus Coffea; species Coffea eugenioides. The sequence goes on from NC_040045.1 coordinate 5,093,897, forward strand.
GGATAATTAAATTCCTATGGTCGTACCTAGGGTTATTTTCTGGTTAGGGAAGCAGTCAACGGTCGTACCTTGACTGTCGAAAAAGTAAGGAAGAACTGGTTGTCAGAGCTTGTTGATAACTATAACCAACCTAATGACGAATGAATGAAATATCTTTGCATCGATGATCATTTAATTGGGCCGTGCCTGAGCAGTAGATCCTTTGGGTAGAATTTTACTAATTGTTAATTTTAGTAAATTGTACTTGTTGAGTTATCTTTTGAATTTTACTTATTTTATTTTATTTTCATTTTCATCCCATTAATCATCCCCCAATTTTATTCTATTGACTTGGAAAGAAACAATTTCCTACCCGTTCCCTGTGGAATCGATCTTACTTGCCATTGTACGTAAAATTAATATTTTTATAGACAAATCTGGTATAACGGATCAAACAAACTCTTCGGAAACAGGTTGAATCAAGTAACCCATTGCACACCTAGGGTCTCTGCTCCAGTACTTAGATTTGCTCTATAATTAATTGTGGTGGTAATTAGGACTTTTTAATATTTATTATTGCACAGGTTCGACACCTGTCAATTTTTGGCGCCGTTGCCGAGGAGCGGTGTTTTGGTTAACTTTGTTTCTTTTTAAGTTGCTTTCTTTGAATTTATCTGGCATTTTTCTAGTTTATGCCTCGTTCTTCTCGTACAAACGAGTTAATTTTTGATCCAGAAGTAGAGAAGATTGCGCGCCAAACTAGGAAAGAGACTAGACAATTCATAGAGGAGCAATCTAGCATTGCATCTCAGGGACTTGATCCTGAGGACGAATCGACAGATTCAAGTGGTGATAATTCCAGTGACTCAGGTCAAGAGAATATCCGTATGGCGAATGCAAGAACACTACGAGAGTTGGTTGCTCCGGAATTACCCCAGCAGCCTTTATGCATTACATTCCCAGTTCTAGCAGAGAATACCTCCTTCGAACTGAAGTCAGGGTTAATTCACCTCTTACCATCATTCCATGGCCTTTCGGGGGAGGAATCCCATAAACACATTCAGGAGTTTGACGTGGTATGTTCCAGCATGAAACTCCCAAGAATCACTGAAGAGCAGATCAAACTTAGAGCTTTCCCTTTCTCCCTAAAAGATGCGGCAAAGGATTGGTTATACTACCTACCTGCAGGTAGTATTACCACATGGGCCCAACTTAAGAAGAAATTTTTGGAGAAATTCTTCCCTGCATCTCGGGCTGCTAGCCGAGAAAGGAGATTTGCAGCATTAAACAGTACCCTGGAGAATCCCTATATGACTATTGGGAGAGGTTCAATAAGTTGTGCACTAGATGCCCACAGCATCAAATTAGTGAACAACTATTGATCCAATATTTCTATGAGGGGTTCCAGTCGTCCGATAGGAGCATCATCGATGCTGCAAGCGGGGGAGCACTGGCAAATAAGACCCCGAGGGAAGCATGGCTGCCCATTGAAGCTATGGCAGAGAATTCTCAACAATTTGGCTTCCGTGAGAGTAACCTTACCCGCAGGGTTAACGAGGTGGAGTCGACATCTATTCAGCAACAGTTGTCGGAGCTAACATCCGTTGTTCGACAATTAGCTGTGGGGAATGTGCCCCAAGTAAAGGCCTGTAGAATCTGCACAAATATGGGCCACCCTACTAACTTATGCCCTATGTTGCAAGAGAATGGGGCTGAACAAGTGAACATGGCTGGAGGCGTGCCTGCGCCTCGTAGGCAATATGATCCATACTCCAACACGTACAACCCGGGTTGGAGAGATCACCCCAATTTCAACTATGGTAATAGGCCACAAAATGCATTCTCCAATCGTCCACCAGGATTTCAGCAACCTTGGCAACAGAAGTCTCAACCCTCGTTCTCAAGCTCAGGGAGTTCTTTGGAGGAAATTGTCAAGAGTTTGGCCATGACTACCACTCAGCTCCAGCAGGAGACTAGAACCTTAGTCGCGAGCACTACCCAGTTCCAACAGGACACCAAAGCAGGCATGAAAGACATGGAGACTCGCATGAGTCAAATGGTAACTGCCATTAATCGTCTGGAGTCCCACGTCTATGGAAAATTGCCATCGCAACCTGAGACAAACCCCAGAAATGTAAGTACAATGACATTAAGGAGTGGCAAGGAAGTGGAGGGGTCAAAGGTCACGAATTTGAAGAGTAAAAGTGAATACGAGATCGAGAAGGAGATAGAGGAAGAAGGACACATTCGTGGAGGTACTGAGATAACTCTTACACCATCAATACCCGTTAAATCTAATTTACCCCCTTTTCCATGCAGGTTGGCAAAGACAAAGAAGGCAGAGAAGGAAAAAGAGATCCTGGACGTATTCAGGAAAGTGGAGATCAACATCCCCTTGTTGGAAGCAATTAAGCAAGTGCCGAAGTACGCGAAATTTTTCAAGGATTTATGCACCCATAAGAGGAAATTGAGAGGGGATGAAAGAGTAGCGGTGGGAGAAAACGTATCGGCCATGCTCCAAAGAAAGCTCCCACCCAAGTGTGGAGATCCAGGTATGTTCATGATCCCGTGCAAAATAGGAAATACACCAATTAGAAAAGCAATGTTAGATTTAGGGGCGTCAATTAATGTGATGCCAAAGACCATTTTTACGTCTCTAAATCTTGGGCCACTTAAAGAAACAGCCATCATAATCCAACTAGTTGATCGCACAAATGCTTATCCAGAGGGGCTAGTTGAGGATGTTCTGGTTCAGGTAAATGAATTAGTCTTTCCTGCAGATTTTTATATCTTGGACATGAGAGATGAAAAATCATTAAACCCGTCACCTATTTTATTAGGTAGACCGTTTCTTAGCACTGCCAGGACTAAGATAGATGTGAATGAGGGTACTTAGTCAATGGAATTTGATGGTGAAACTGTGAATTTTAATATTTTTAAGGCGATGAAGTATCCAGAGGAATCTAACTCAATTTTTGCTTTGAGTGTTATTGAGTCTCTTGTGCAGGAAACTTTCGAATTAGATGGTAAACACGCATTAGAAGTGGCCCTAACCAAGCATCTTGAGTTAGGTGTAACTCTTGATGTGGACTTGAGGGATGAGTTACATCATGCAGTCGAAACCCTGCACTCACTTCCACCCGTATCTCCAAGGTATGAGCTTACTTCTCTTTTTGTGCCAGAGACTCAGACAAAGTTGCTTCCTTCAGTTGCGCAGGCACCGGAACTAGAACTAAAGCCTCTCCCGAAGCATCTAAAGTACGCATTCCTAGGAGATCGGGAGACACTTCCGGTGATCATCTCTGCACATCTATCTCCAAGTCAAGAGGACAGACTGGTACGAATCCTTAGGGAGCATAAGGAGGCAATTGGGTGGAGCATAGCAGATATCAAGGGAATAAGTCCATCCTTATGCATGCACCGAATTCGGCTCGAAGAAGATGCGAAACCAGTAAGACAGGCACAACGGAGGTTGAACCCCCTGATGATGGAAGTTGTGAAAAATGAGATATTTAAACTCCTAGAGGTGGGGATCATTTTTGCTATCTTAGATAGTCCGTGGGTGAGTCCTGTCCAAGTGGTCCCAAAGAAGGCGGGAGTGACGGTAGAGGAGAACCAGGAGGGTGATATGGTCCCGGTCAGGAAAGCTACTGGCTGGCGTCAGTGCATCGACTACAAGAGGCTAAATTCTGTGACTAAAAAGGACCATTTTCCCATCTCTTTTATTGATCAGATGGTAGAACGATTGGCGGGTCGTGTTTACTATTGTTTCTTGGATGACTTTTCAGGTTACTTTCAGATCACGATAGCACTAGAAGATCAGGAAAAGACTACATTCACTTGCCCATTCGGTACATTCGCTTACCGCCGGATGCCTTTCGGTCTCTACAATACTCCAGCAACCTTTCAAAGGTGTATGGTAAGTATTTTCTCCGAATATGTAGAAAAAATTATTGAGGTGTTCATGGATGATTTTAGTGTATACGGGAATAGTTTTGATAAATGCCTTGATAATTTAGCTCTAATTTTAAAAAGATGCATAGAGACGAATTTGGTTCTTAATTGGGAGAAGTGTCACTTTATGGTAGAACATGACATTGTCTTAGGGCACGTTGTGTCGGCTGAGGGGATAGAGGTAGACAAAGGTAAAATAGATCTTATTTTTGCTCTGCCTTACCCCGTATGTGTACGGAAAGTACGTTCCTTTTTAGGCCATACAGGATTTTACAGGAAGTTCATCAAGGATTTCTCAAAGATTGGAGCACCCCTGTTCAAGTTGCTGCAAAAGGATTGATATTTGAGTTCACTAATGAATGCAAGGTGGCTTTTGATAAATTAAAGGAGTCGTTGACATCGCTGCCTGTCATTCAACCCCCAGATTGGAGCCTTCCGTTTGAAATCATGTGCGACGCGAGTGATTATGTCGTGGGAGCCGTATTGGGGCAAAGGATAGGAAAGGCGGCACACGTGATCTACTATGCCTTGAGGGCATTGAATGGAGCCCAACTAAATTACTCCACGACGGAGAAAGAATTACTAGCTGTTGTTTTTGCACTAGAAAAATTTAGGTCATATTTACTGGGTGCAAAAGTAATTGTTTTCTCTAATCATGCAGCCTTGAGGTACCTGTTGGCGAAGAAAGATGCAAAACCGAGGCTTATAAGGTGGATCTTGTTCCTGCAGGACTTCGACTTAGAGATCAAGGATAAGAGTGGAGTCGAGAACTTGGTGGCTGATCATTTAAGCCGGTTGCTCACGAATAAGGAGGATCTACCGTTGAGAGAATCATTTCCTGAGAAGCAATTATTAGCTATTGACTCGTCAATACCTTGGTATGCTGATATTGTTAATTTTTTGGTAACGAATCAATTACCTGCAGGTTGGCCAAAGGCTAAAAGAGATAAATTAAAAAGTGACGCCAAACACTATATTTGGGATGAACCGTACCTGTGGAGGCAATGCTCGGACCAGATGATAAGAAGATTTGTAAGTGCAGGTGAGTTCCAGTCTATTTTGACTTTTTGTCATTCATTTGCATGTGGAGGGCACTTTGGGCCAAAGCGGACAGCTCGTAAAGTGTTAGAAAGTGATTTTTATTGTCCTACTCTATTTAAGGATGTATACTTGTTTTGTAAATAGTGTGACAAGTGTCAAAGGGTGGAAAATATTTCTCGTAGAGATCAAATGAGTCAAACCCCCATGTTATTCGTTGAAATTTTTGATGTTTGGGGTATAGATTTCATGGATCCCTTCCCCTCGTTTTTTGGTTTCTTGTATATTTTACTTGCTGTTGACTATGTTTCCAAATGGGTGGAGGCAAAAGCCACCCGAACTAACGATTCAAGAGTGGTTGCAGAATTTATCAAGTCTAACATTTTTGTCCGCTTTGGAATGCCAAGAGCCATAGTGAGTGACAGGGGCACCCATTTCTGCAATAGGACGATCACGGCATTGTTTCGTAAGTATGGCGTGCTCCACAAAATATCCATCTCCTACCATCCGCAGACGAATGATCAGGCCGAAGTGTCAAATAGGGAGGTCAAGTCAATTCTAGAGAAGATGGTGCGGCCTGATAGGAAAGATTGGAGTTTGAAGTTGGAAGATGCTCTCTGGGCCTACCGCACCGCATACAAAACACCGATTGGGATGTCCTCGTACAGGTTAGTTTTTGGGAAGCCTTGCCACCTCCCGGAGGAATTTGAACACAGAGCATTCTGGGCGCTCAAGCGGTGTAACATGGACTTTATGGAGGCCGGAGGATATAGAAAACTCCAATTACAAGAGTTGGAGGAGCTAAGAAATGAAGCCTATGAGAACACCGCAATATATAAGGAGAGGAGCAAAATTTTTCATGACCAACCAGTTTCGAGAAAGTCATTTGTAGTAGGGCAAAAAGTCCTACTTTATCACTCGAGACTTAAGTTTTTTCCTGGTAAGTTGCGTTCCCGTTGGATTGGTCAATTTGTTGTTTCTAATATTTTTCATTATGGTGCAGTGGAAATCCAAAGTCTTAAGACAGAGAAAAAGTTCGTAGTCAATGGTCACTGTCTAAAACCTTATTATGAAGGGTTTAATAGTGAGCAAGTGGAGGTTATATCTCTTGATGATTCAAGTTGTGAGGTCTAAACAGCTGATGGCCATGTCTAGCCAAAGACATTAAAGAAAGGCGCTACTTGGGAGGCAACCCAAGGCTCAAAGCATTAATTGGGGGTTACTTTTCGTACTTTGCAATTTTTCAGTTCCATTTTTCCAATTTAATTGCTTTTGTGGTGATAAACAGAAGACTAGGGGTTTCAAGGCGTGCCCGCACCTTGGAAAGGGACACGCCAGGTTAACTGTGCGAATTGGAGACTAGCAGCTCCAAGGCGTGCCCACGCCTTGACAAAAACTCTTTTTAGCATCATTAGGATGCGATGGTCAGAAGACCAGGTCCTCCAAGGTGTGCCCACGCCTTCCAACCCTTCCGATAGCGAAAGTAATAAAAAAATTTTTTTTTTGACCAAGACCCTATTTCTTCCACTTTTCCTTCTTCTTTGACTGGTCTTGGCCTATTTCCTCCCAATTTCTTTTGGCTACGCTGCAACAACTTCTCTTCCCTTTTTGTTGTTCGCCGTCCGCTACCGCTCCACCACTCGTCGACGCCCGTCGCTGCCAGCCACCGTGAGCTACCGCCACCGTCTTCGCCACTGCCTGCGCGCCTCTCTCTATCGCTGTCCGCCGCCCCTCCATTCAGCCGCCGCCGCCAGATCCGTCGCCCCGACAGCGCGCACCACCAGTACGCGCGCCTCCAGCACGCTGCCCGCCTCCCTCAGCACGTGACCAGCACCTGTTGGCGCGCGACCCGCGAGCCCAAGCTCGATACTTCCAGTCGCGTGCGGCGCAGACCAGAGTCCAGCCGCGCGCGCGGGCTTTCTCCCCTGCGCAGCCCAGCAGCGCGCGCCCGCCTCGCGCGACCCCAGCGCGCTAGCCTCCCTCAGTGCGGGACCAGCACCAGCCGAGCGCCTCACCAGCAGCGCGCGCCCACCGCGCGTCTCCACGTCCGCCAGCCCCTCTCGCCGTGTGGTGCTACCACGACCTCCTCCAGCCTGGCAAAAGTGGTACCCATATTTTTTCCTCAATTTCTGCCACTGGTCTTCGAATTTGGGATCTAGTTGCTATATTTGACTCAGACTCGAGTTTGCTATATCTGTGGGTTCTGGTGATTGAATATTTGGTAAACGTGGCTAGTAATTCCCCCTCTGTTAGACATAATTGACTACTAAATTCATTGTTTGGGGGCTCGATTCTGCTTGTCTTAATTATTGTTGTCTGCCACGTGACAGCAGTAGGGAGTTCTTGTGTTTGTTGCCTTGTCGTCATTTGATAGGGTAATTGTCTTCTCTTCGGGATATTGGACTACTGACTAATGGATATTAATTGTTAATTGTGGTCCCCTATTTATTTTTGGTGGTTGGTTGGTTGTCTCTAAGCTGATTTACACTTCGCCTGTGGTCACCGAATGCCTCCGAAAAAGGCAATAACTGCCGGGCCGTCTGGGTCCCAACCTCG